>NC_088376.1:80972500-81220000 GCF_037993035.2 Macaca fascicularis
AACAAGAAGGAAAGGGAGGCATCTAGGAAAAGTATCTTAAGCAGAGGTAACAAAGACCCTAAGAAAGGAGAAAGTTCGGGTTGATGGAGGAATGAATGAAGCCCAGTGTGGCTGGAGCATAGACAGTGGAGAAGACAGTGACAAGGGTGAGGCTGGAAAGATAGGCAGGGCCAGACCACGCAAGGCTTTGAAGGTTCTTCTAAAGATTACGGCCTTCACATGCCTCTGCAATTAGAGAAAGCACTGGAAGTAAAGCCAAGCAGATATCGGCCAATGTGTCTGAGCAGTAAAGATATGGAAGTGAATGAAACGTCTCATTTTCAGATTTTCTCTTACAAAAAAAAAAAAAAAATCTGCCTGATTCTCAGGAACAAATTTAGAAAGCAGACACATTTGGTGATATAACCACTAAAACTCATGCCTAATGTCTCCTGAATTTTATGGTCTTTTCTTTATAGGGACCTGAAAAGCCCTTCACAAGGCAGGAACGTGACTAACATAATTGAGCACCCACTCTGTGTCAGGCACTGTGCTGGGCACTTTTAAAATCTCTTATTTTAATCCCCACAAAAATGTTAAGATAAAGTCCCCGTTTTTTAACTGAAACAAATACAGAGTAAGTAAATTGTCCAATATCAGAAAATTACCAAGAGGCCTGAATGCTAATCCATCCGACTCCAAATTCTATGTACTTTCCACAGTAAAGACAATGGCCTTTTTTCCACATTGATCCGCCATTTGGTCAAAGTGGAATCATCACTATTGGTATAAAAAATGGAGTGATGGTTTTCTGTAGGTTGCCAAAGACTAACATATGGACACGTGAAGAATTCAAATATAATTGTGTTTTTTCAGGCAAGCTAGTGCCTTCTTCTTTTTATTTAATTGAAAGAGCTTCTTTATCACATATACTGTCCCATGAATACCTTCCATCCTAATCTCCACCTCAAAGCATTGGGTTCTACCTGCTAGCTTACATTCAACACTGCAATCTGAATTCTTCAAGGACTACTGGAGTGCTTCCCAGAAGTAGGAACAAAAGGATGTTACAAGGTGTATACAGGTGACTCGCTGGCCCTACACTGCTCTTCCTCCTTCTCACCGGCTCTCAGTTCACTGCTCCCCCTGCCTCTTCCCCTGTGGCTACCATTCCTCTCTATCTCCTTCCCACTTTTTTTCTCATCTCTTTAGTCACTTTGCCCATACCATTTATAATACCTCTTTATGTAAATAAGTTGGCCTTTTAAAGACATCACCAGCCATTTTTCCTTCCACTTTTCAAAGTATAGGATCCTTTAGTGTTTCTCTGCTGTGTTTGCCCAGGCTGGTTGGCTGGTGATAGGGTGAGTTGTTAACCAATGAGGTGGGTGGTTTTTGTTCTTCAAAAAGGAGATGAAGGGAGATAAGCTGTTTCTGAGACACATCCTAGAAGCCTGTGCTTTTCAGGAGGCTCCTCTCTGAAGATTAAGGGGCGTATTTGTGGATGTCCGTTTTTTACTGCTACTGTCTGCAGAGTGTCAAGGATCAACACATTAAAGGATGCCATTTTTCCTGGTGTTTCTGAGTTCTCGTGGGGATGGAGTGGGGGCTTGTTTGTTATTTGTTGTTGTTTTGTTGAGTTTTGTTTTTGCTATCCTCATTAACAATACATGGCACAAATTCTTAAAACACATTTCTGTACTTCACAAATTAACAAAAAGAGAGTATACATTTATGTTTTAACTAGAAAAAGAATCAAACTTTATAAAAATAAATAATACCTCTCCCCAAAAAGAGCAAATCATCACCCCAGAATGACAGAAAACATCGGTTAAAAAAACAAGTTAAGAAGTTTTTAAGCTGAACACAAATCTACTAGTGTGTTAACTAGTCATGGATATTAGCCAATTCATGGCTTTCAGCTGCGTATCTTGGTATGTTAGGTTATGCTGGGTATTAAAAACAATTTTGGGATAATGTTGGGATTGGCAATTTTGAAAAAGCCTAAGCACTTTGGGAGGATGAGGCGGGTGGATCAATTGAGGTCAGGAATTCAAGACCAGCCTGGCCAACGTGGTGAAATTCCATCTCTACTAAAAATACAAAAATTAGCTGGACATTTTGGTGCATGCCTGTAGTCCCAGCTACTTGGGAGCCTGAGGCAAGAGAATCGCTTGAACCTGGGAGACAGTGGGTGCAGTGAGCCGAGATGGTGCCACTGCGCTCCAGCCTGGGTGACAGAGTGAGACTCCATCTCAAATAAATAAATAAATACTTAAAAAAATAAAAACTAAAAACTTTTCACAGTGTCTAGAATATAATTTGTCTATTCCAAAAATAAATATATATTATTCCAGTGACAAATTTGTGTGTGTGTGTGTGTGTGTCCTCAATACACTTCACTAACTTTTTGGACATTTCCCTAGGCACAACAACCTCTGGTTTCTGTTAAGTAAAAAGAGAATGAACATTACTGCAATGACTGCTTTATGGTGAGGTGTAAGCTTTTCATCTACATGTATATGGAGCAAACAGGTTTCATTCTTAAGTACAAGTCATCACCCTAATACCATATCTCAAAGATCTGCCCCAACTGGAATTCCCATTGGGTGCTAAAAGTTTTCGTTTGTTTCTTCTTTTTGTTATTGTTTGGTGGTGGGAAGAGAAATGTAAAGTACAATTCTTGAGATCATGTTCTGAATCTGGAATTTATACACTGGAGGGAATATGCTATCTCTCTCTTTAGAAATTCAACTCTAACACTTCATGCATAGATATCGAGTACTTCATTACATTTCCAGTCACTGTGAAATAACAGTTTCTTTTACCTCCACCACGATCTTATTAAAGAAAAAAAACAACTAAGAAACAAGGGGTCTAAATCTCACAGTCTGTACTTCCCTTACAGGCTGCTTACAACGTTCTCATGATGAAACTAAGACACACTGGGACGTGTACTCGCCTGTGTCATTCACCACGGGGAGGAGCACTGCAGAGCTCTCCTATAGGAGAGCTTAACCTACCTTCTAACAAGATGAAGTCATGCATCGAGAAGTCAGTGCTCATTGTCTCCTTGGCAGTTCATCTTACTAAAAACCGTCAATTGGACTGAAGAAAGGAACTCATATTAACCTACTCTGAGCAGACTCTTGATTTTTTATTTCTGGTGAATAACACTGTGATATGTTACATGTTTTAACTCTCAATGACCAAAACATTTAAAATTGATAGGCCTTTTAAATCTATGGCCACGAAGCAGGGACTTGCCAATATTTCTAATGGAAGTCTCCAAAAGTACATAACAATACATATATTGACTTCTTGCTTCAATGAGTATCAAGATTAATTGTTCCTGTAAAGGTAAATAAATATTGACGGAAGTTTCACTTTGGTCCATATTTTCCACTTAGGTCAATAAATCTCGGTATTCACCTCAACTCAAATCAGTATCAGGTGATTATTAATTTATGGTATACTCAACTAGCAGCCAAAACTACAACTTAACATATAGAACACAGTCCTGCAGACCAATTTATGTTTAAATAAATACATGGAGTGAAAACTCATTATTTTATATAACTAATGGAAATAATAGTACAACCTATAGCTATCAGGTGTTTAAAAGAATCTGTCATTATTCTGTTATATTTCAATTTCTCTAGTAAACAAAAAGTGATTCATTTTATCTCACAATTCAACATTTTGCTTTGCCTAATCCCATTCCTGCTTGCACTTATTAGTGAGCTTTGTAAATATGTAAATATTTATAACAGAAAAAAAAGGGTGAAGAAGAAAGGAAGGAGAAATTTTAAAAAGAAAGAGGAGACAAAGTCAAAGAAGAGGGCTAAAGAAAATATTGGTTAGAAGAATTGAGAGGCATAAAAATTTGGAAGGTAAAAGGTAACAAAATTAGGAAGAAAAAAATTTTAATATCACAGCTGATTAATGTGTATTTCCATAAATTTCAGCAAAAGACATTTATTTCTTTCCAATATTCTTTTCCATTTAAAAAGATGCTCTGCCCAATTCTAATGACTTAAACAACATAAATATTCTAGTTTTCCATTCAAGATTTAAAATGCAATTAGCTATTAACATACAAATACCTCAAAGAAATTGTAAAGAAAATTTCTTTTACACAGTAAATTTAGGAGTTGATTAAAGTTTTCAAGGATTGAGACAGCTCAGTTAATAATGGAAATAATAATTAAATATTAACAATAGATGGATGCTTCACATGAAATTATGGCACTTTTATTTCCTATGAAGGCACACTAACATTTGAAGACAGACTCCTTAAGAGAAATTACTCATCAACACTAGAAATTGACAAGCATATCAAGAGTTATTGATCTCTATAGCATACCAGCTCAGATACATTTGTAGTAAAGCAAGCGCCAACTGAGACTGATTACATTAGCTAGTTCATGTTACTTAGAGCTTTGCCTATGAACGGGGCTTCAAGTGCACCTTTCCCGAAGTACTGCATTTCTGATCTTTACTCTTGCTTATTTGTTTATTTATTTATTTATTTATTTATTCATTCATTCATTCATTCATTTGTTGAGATGGAGTTTCACTCTTTCACCCAAGCTGGAGTGAAGTGGTACGATATGGGCTCACTGCAACATCCACCTCCTGGGTTCAAGAAATTCTCCTGCCTCAGTCTCCTGAGTAGCTGGGATTACAGGTGTGCACCACCATGCCCGGCTAAGTTCTATATTTTTAGTAGAGACGGGTTTTCGCCATGTTGGCCAGGATGGTCTCAAACTCCTGACCTCAGGTGATCTACCCGCCTCGGCCTCCCAAAGTGCTAGGATTACAGGCATGAGCCACTGCGCCCAGCTGCTCTTGCTCTTTTAAATCAAAATAAGGTTAAAAACAAAATTTTATTTTAGCCAGAATGTTCTGGTTAGTGTTTATATTAACCAATCACTTTGTAGTTAATAAAATATTTTAAATGCAAATTTATCTTAGAGATAATTTATTTTCTAAGAATTTTGAGACATTCATTAACTTAAATTTACCAACTAAAAAGAAGTGATGGCTACTTGGAGGAGAGGGTTACAATAAATATCTCTAGAAAGCTAAGACACTTTATCAAATTCCTAGAAGTTTGGAGGTGAGAGGAAACTTGAAGATCATCTCATCCAACATTTTCACTTTAAAAAGAGGGAAATCAAAGCAAGAGAGAAGCTACTTAGTAGCAAAGGCAAATGAGTATCCAGATCTCTTTATTTTACTGAAAATGTACTCCCTTTACTTTTGACCTTCAAAAAGGCAATTTGGCAATGAAATATGCAATTTTGCATTTAGCTAATAAATCCACCAAGAGAGATAACTGAAATCTACAATTCTTCCTCTAAATACATGTATACTGTCCCAGAGACACCACCAAGTTTGATGTGGTTTTAGATGTGGAACTATGAAGAGCCCAGGAATATAAAATGATAAACTCTCTTTTTGTGTTTTTAATTATTCTTTAAAAGCGAATCAACAAACAACAACAAAACAAAATGTTATTCAACCCAAGCATGAAAGCACTTCTCTACAACGCCTAAGTTGGGTCTTTAACATAGTAGAAGTTTACTAAGTAAAGGAGGATAGCTAGTCATGAAGCAGCACATGTAATGACATTGAAACAAGAGTGCTCATTATATATTCCAGGAATGTTAAAAAATTTTCTGCTTAAGCATCAAGTGTTTATGAGAGAAGAATTTTGAGGCCAGAAAACATACAGAAAGGCTCAGATCTTTCCAAGTATTTGGAGCTTGTTCTGTATCTTCATGGTAAACCATGAAGAATTAATATGATCAGAATCTCCTTTGAGAAAGATCATTTTGGTATCAGTACTGAGGGAATGAAGAAGAAAATGATACTGGATGCGCAAAGATCTATTGAAAATATTTTTTGATTACTCAGAAGGGGAAAAACACCTGGATAATTAATCAATTTGGGTTAAAAAGAAGAAAAAAGCTATCTACTGGGATTTAGGATTGGAATAGAGAATGAGGAATATGTTCAGCAAATATAAATTCAGTCTGAAAGCCCCAGAAACAAATGTGAAACTACTCCAAAGCAACGTAATCTAAATGTAGGCTCTACAAGATTTTCTCAGACAAAGCCTTGTGAAAATGAGCACACAACCCCAAATTACAAAACATACAAGCAAGTACTCTTTTAGTAGAGAGAGCAAGCAGACAGAAGGAACTTCAGGTTTAGACATAACCTGGTTGACGTGTAGAATAATCTTCTAGAGACCACAAAATGTTTCCTTAATAATTAATTAATTTTTAAATCTTCAAGTTCTGTTTAGATTTTTTTTAAATTTGTCATTAGAAAAATGATATCTCATTTCTTTCTTTTGGTTTTAATTCTTATTTCACATTTTTAATTGTATGGTCCAACAACTAATTGGAAAAACAAGAGTAAAATAAAGATATTTTCAGACAGACAAAGGTGAAGAGATTTTACTACTCATAAAACATTGCTAAAATTAATCTAAACAATATACTTCAGGAAGAATAATATTGAACCTAGAAGGAAGGAGTAGGATACAAGAAACAATGGTGAGAAAATAAATTGGTAAATAATGTGTATAAATCTAAATAATCATTAATTGCTTTAATAACAATGACTCATTTGGAAGCTGTAAGTACAAGGTGAAACAAAAACACTTGGCAGCAATTAGCATGTAAACTGGGGGCGGGGGAGGGGGACAATCTGAATTAATGTGCTCTATAGTGTTTCCATATTTCAGAAAGAGGGTAAATATTATTTAATGTGAGGCTGTTAATTGTGCACGTTAAATATCTGTTTGTGCTTATGTTAAAAAACACAAATAGAATGTAGTAGAGGGAAAAATAAAAAATAAATAAAATTTGTCGAATCTTGCAGGAAGCAAGAAAGGAGAAAGAAAAACAAGTAGAAGAAAAAGAAAGACAGAAAGCAGGGCAAATACAAAACAGAAAATAAGATGAAAGATATCCAAACAGATCCCTAATCACAATAGATATACATAGCCTAGAAGGAAGAGAAGGACAAATTTATTTAAGAAACAAAATTCAGCTATTTGTTATTTGGAAGAGATATATGCAAAAAAGGGAGCAGGGCGCAGGGTCCGGGAGGACTCAGTTTAGAAGTAAGTGGATAAAAAAACACATACCAAAAAATAGAAAGCTGGAGTGGTTATATTAATATGAAACAAAGTATACTTCAATGAAAAAAAATCATTATTCCCTACTTATTACAAAATGACAAAAGGAAAACTTTACCAGGGAGATATAGTGTTTGGAATTTATAGGCATAAATAAATTGGAATTTATTTATTCCAATAGGCTTACTGGAATTTATAGTTTAACTTCCAAAAGCATGAAGCAAAAATTGACAGCATTACAAGAAATAAATGGACAAATTCACAATTATAATGGCAAATTTCAACACACCTCTCTCTGTAATTAACAAAGACCCAAAACTAGTAGAAACACATAAAATTTGAACAGCATAATTAACAAGTTTGATCAAACATATATAGAAGTCTGCATACAAAAACTATTTTTTCAGGCCAGGCACAGTAGTTCACGCCTATAATCACAGCACTTTGGGAGGCTGAGATGGGTGGATCACTTGAGACCAGGAGTCCAAGACCAGCCTGGCCAACATGGTGAAACCCTGTCTCTACTAAAAATACAAAAAAAAAAAAAAAAATTAGCCAGGTGTGGTGGCGTACACATGTAATCCCAGTTACTCAGGAGGTTGAGGCAGGAGAATCACTTGAACCTGGGAAGCAAAGGTTTCAGTAAGCCAAGATTGCACCACTGCACTCCAGCCTGGGCAACAGAGAGAGACTCTATCTCAGAAAATAAAAAAGGAATAAAAATAATAAAAACACTATTTTTCCAGTTTATGTGAAGCATGTATAAAAATTTGCCATATTTAACGACAAAGAAATCACAGTACAATAAAAATAACAAAACAGTAACACAACTCATATGTTTAGAAATTTTAAAGAATGTTAAATAATATATGGGCCAAAAGAGAAATCACGACAGAAATCATAAAATAATTTAAACTAACTAATATTGAGAGCATTATATATCAAAACTTGTGAAAAGCAGCTAAACCAATATTACAGAAAATGTATAGCCTTAAATGTTTATATTAGAAGTGAAACAGGTAAAAACCAATGAATGAATCGAATTCAAAAATTTATAAAAAGATCAACAGAATAAAAAAACAAAACTTTTTTAAAAGAAAAGTAAAATACCTTTTAAAGTAATAAAACAGACAAAATTTTGGCATCTAAATTAATTTTTTAAAAGGAGGTATAAATGAAAACATTAGTAATTTAAAGGGGGAATACACAAGAGATTTTTAAATGCTTGAGAGAATACTGTGAACAACTTTTAAGTTAATAAATTGGAAAACCTAGACAAAAGAATAATTTCCTAGAAAAATAAAACTTACTAAAATCGACACACAAATAAAGAGCAAATATTAATGTAACCATTTAAAAAGTTGAATATGTAACTGATTTCTGAAATACATTAACCCAGTATTAAAGAGGGGTTTTTAACAGATTTTCAAGTAACCAGTAATCCTGTCTTAAAGAAACTGTTCTAGAGAACATATAAAGTGACAAGTGAAATCAATCTAAATAAAAATATAACAGGTTTTGTGTGTGTGTGAAACTTGACAAGCTGACTGTAAATTTTATATGGAAGAATAAATGACAAAGACAATTTTGAGGAAGAGAAAGAGATTTGGCTTACAGACACCAAGATATCCTTAAAAAGATGTGACAATTTTTAAAAAGTGTTTGTGGCATCAAGATAAAGAAATGGACCAAATGATTAGAACAGGGGCCCAAGGAACAAACCTGCACATTTGTGGGAACTTGGTATATGATGGAGATGGCATTATGAATCATTGGGGAAAAGAATAATTGTCCAATAAATAGAGCCAGAACACTTGGTTAGTCGTACAAAAAAAGGATAAAACTGGATGCTTAACTAGTATGCAAACAAAAAATAAATTTCAAATAAATACCTAAACATGTAAAGCAAAATAGAAATTTTTAACAAGAAAAAATTGGAAAGAAAATGGCTTTATAATATCAGTCAAAAAAATTTCTAAAACAAGATGCCACTATGCATAAAAGCACAAACATATAAAGTATAAAATGGGATATTCATAGATTTGACTACTTCAAAAATAGAAATTCCTGTTAAGCAAATTTCACCATTAACAAAGTGAAGGAAAAGCCACAGACTGAGAGATGACCTTGCAATGTATGTAAGAAACGAAGCATTAGTGTCACGTAAAATCGAAAAAAGAAAGCCCGTAAAGAATATGATACAAAATCCACAGAAATGAAACCTGAACGGCCAATAAACTTGAAAATATGATCAACTTTATTAGTAAAGGGAGAAAGTCAAATGAGACTTTGCCTGAGCTGTAGAGTGTCGAAAATTAATAACTCTGATAATACTAATCATTGGATGAGAGGACGGGATGAAGGGAGATCTAGAAAAAAGAGAAATTTAGTCACTCCTATTAGGAGTGTAAAATGTACAATCAACACAAGCTGGTATTAGGTGGCAAAGTTAAAGATGCACATAGCCACAACCCAGCTATTTCAATTCTAGGTATCGACCTTGAAAAATTCTCACACAGGTGCACAAAGAAACCTAAACGAGATGCTAGATACAGCCCTGTGTGTGATGACAGAAAAGCAGAAACAACTCAACTATTTTTCTAAGTAGAGGAACAAATTCATAAACTGTGGTGTATTCATAGAATAGAATATTACACAACAGTTAAAGTGAATAAATCTGTTGAACCTTTATCATCATGGATTAATCTCAAATACAATATGTTGAGTAAAAAAAGCAAGTTGAAGAATGATATGTACACTATAGTACCATTTATGTACATTTTAAAACATACCAAAAGAGAATCTGTAGCTTATGGTGGAACATATACGGTAAAAGTACAAAAATGAATATGGAAATATTTTACACCAATTTTAGGACATAGGAGAAGAAGAGTGAGAGAAAGGAGGGGTGGGCCTTTATCCCTAATATTTTCTTTATTTGCAAAAGAGAGTTTGTTAGTAGATATGCAAAATGCTAACATCTGAGTATATAAGTATTTTTTATGTTCTTTTTCATGTATTTGAAATATTACATAAGATTAAAAAAAAATGTTTTTTGTACTGACGGGGTCTCATTATGTTGCCCAGGATGGTCTGTAATTCCTGGGCTCAAGCAATCCTCTGTCCTTAACCTCCAGAGTAACCAAGATTATAGGCGCATACCACTATCCCCAGCTAACTTTTTAATTTTTTGTGGAGACGGGTCTCCTTATGTTGCCCAAACCAGTCTTAAACCCCTGGGCTCAAGCAATCCTCCTACTTTAGCTTCCCAAAGTGCTGGGATTTCAGTTATGAGTCAATATGCCCAGTCTGAAATATTTCATAATTAAAAATAAAATGAATTATTGAGTATATAATATGGAAAAGGAGAATAGATATTGCCATTTAGAAATCCTGGAATCAGGTCTTAAGTCACTCCAGAGACAAATGCTGACCAAAGCAGATCCACCCAGGGCAAATGTCCTAACCAAAAGACCTGGAGTTTCCTCCAGGTCTCATGAGTATGGACTACAGATGATACTAGAAAACACTCTAGGTTGGTGATTTCAGACCAAGACTTTTAAATGTCAGTAATTAAAATAAATAAATTTTATACACATACAGACACATGCTAACATTTCACAAAAGAAAAGGCACCATAAGACAGAAAAATAAGAATAATAATCTCACAATGACAAAAGTCTTTGAAATGAAATCAATTTATCTTCAGGAATAACTACATTTTTCTCATTTTGTCTCAGAACAGTGAAAACTTCCTAATAGACTAAGAGGAAATCATATCCCAATGTTTGGGCCGCTTGTTTCACAAATATAGTCAGCATTGTTACCAACCAGAGCCACGATTACCAACAAAACTAGCTTTATAAGACATTTGTACCAACCTCAAGTGGGTTTTAGAAATTACACGATAAATTTTCACTTTCTTCATCAATTCTTCTAGTTTCGTGTTTCAATCAGAAACATGGGATCTCCAAGATTAAATGTACAAAATGCTATGAATCCACATCACATTCATCTATTGTCAATTATAAAAGTTGTTTCTTTTCCTGGTTCAAGAAGTAGTATAATTTCATCTATTTTTGCTATATTTTGCCTTGTTCATTTAACTCGATAAAACATGCACAGATCATATTTAAATATTAAAGAAAACACTTTTATCTGGGACTAGAATTCTTAAAGATAAGTGCTTTTAAATCTTCCCAAGTTTGGTACATTAATATTGTCTTCAATTCTGCTCAGCACAAACACACATTCAATTTCCTGGGGTCAGTGGCATGACCCTACTGACTTTGAAGAAGAGTTTTAACGGAAGAGAAAATGCATAGTGTTGAAAATAGATATGAGGCTATTTAGATTTTATAGCAAATAGGAGAGAAAGTTGGGGGGAGTAAGAAAAAATTAGCTCTTTATGAAAAGCAAAATACGACCTAGTTGATCAACTCAATGAAACAGCAGTCAAGTCCATTGTATGACAGCATAACTTGTTGAATAAATGAATCACTTTTCCATTCATTCCTTTGCTCAATTCCAAAGACATTATTATAGGTTTGGCCAACCTCAGGACTTGTCATCCACAGAAGATTATTCTAGAATTTTTATCCTGAATCATATTTAACAATCTCTGCCTTCAATGTATAATATTTTCAACCTAAGTAGGAAATACAAAATAACTACTTGTGATAAGCACAGTCACAAAATAATATTAAAGATCAAGTTAAATATAGTTATTTAATATACACGTGTTTAAAACTATTATTATATAACCCTACCTATAAACACATTAAAGGACGCCACCGCACTCCAGCCTGGGCGACAGAGCGAGACTCTGTCTCAAAAAAAAAAAAAAAAAAAAGAAATAATAATAAATGGAGTAACCACTAAAATTAACTCATATTAGGCCCAGCATGGTGTATCATGCCTCTAATCCCAGCACTTTGGGAGGCCAAGGCTGGTAGATCACTTGAGGTCAGGAGTTCAAGACCAGCCTGGCCAACATGGCTAAACCCCCGTCTCTACTAAAAATACAAAAATTAGCCAGGCAAGGTGGCAGGCACCTGTAGTCCCAGCTATTCAAGAGGCTGAGGCAGGAGAATTGCTTGAATTCAGGAGGCGGAGGTTGCAATGAGCCAAGATCACACCACGGCACTCCAGCCTTGGCTGGAGAAATGGAGAGAGAGACTCCATTTCAAACAATAATAATAATAATAATAATAACTACTCATATTTAGAAACACAATCGTACATACCTATCTTTTCTTATTTAAATAGAATAGAAAGCTATAGACAGAACAACGAACAATTTTGGTGTTCAAGCGCTGAAACTTTAGCTAATATGTTTTTTAGTCACTGTGTTCTATCATTTTTCTTGAGCCTCCAGCCATACCATATAACTCCATTTATTCATTCAAAAAGATATTTGAACATTTGCTGGGTACCAAGCACGGGGGCTCAAGAACAGAATTCACAGTTAATATGGTTTATTTGCAAATATGGTTTATTTGATCAAGTAGCATGTCTCATAAAACTTGATTCTAAATACCTGTGCAACACCGTCATTTTATTTTCCTCATCTTCAAAAGCATTAATAAAGTTTTAATCTCTTGCAAAACCTGAATGGTGCTTCTCCCTTCTCAGATAGCACCAGGAGTTCCCACCAGTAACAAAACCACATTGCTGCCTCCTTCACTTTGCGGTTCCCTTAGAATCTAACGAGGAACACCACACTCTGCTTTGAACACTGTCTTACATACATATATATGTATGTAAATATATATATACACACACACACATACACATACATATGTATGTAAGACATACAGACATATGTATGTATATGTGTGTGTGTATATATATATTTATTTCACACATATACTGGGGGTGTGTGTGTGTGTGTGTATATATTATGTAACCGAAGTTCCTCAGATGGGAAATGATTTAATCTGTAGCAACATCTGACTCTGCATATAATGCTGTGTGAAACAGAAACAGTCCTGACACTTTATGAATAGGGAAATGAGAGAGCATATTGAAGAAGGCTTGACAGCCAGAATGAAAAAATGAAGATTCAACTTAAGCTGTTGAAAGCCTAACAAGATAAAGACAGGCAAGAGAGTCTCCTTAAACGTGATAAAATAAGGCCTGAAGGGAAGGAACCATAGAGAGACTGACGAGTACACACTTTGAAACAGAAGATGAATGTGTTCAACCTGACACTAACATGTGGTTAAATTAATCAAAGTACCAATAACCTTAAACGGTAGGAAAGAATACAGATTTATGCAGCAATCATCTTTGATGGTTGGTGTGAAATTTGAGCTAGATCAAAGAGGTAGAACGTTTGAGGGAAAATAAAAATTGTTATGATTATACAGCATTCTCGTAACATGTAGATATGACACTGACCATTTCACTGTCTTCTCTGTTTGCCTTGTGTTTTATTTCCTCCACCTTAATATTTTAAAACAGGGGACAATATCAGTTTGTATTACCCAAAAGAAATACTTAATTTTAAGTGATTTTGCTCTTGCGATTTTCAGTGATAAATTTTTGAGAGGGAATATTTTCAGAGAGTAAACTTATTGGTAAAACTAACAAGTTGACAGTTTACACTGCCCAGTTCTTCCTCTCTAGCTCCTAAGGGTGTAAGGCAGCCCAAATACCAAGCCCGCTCTTTGTCTTACTCTTGATCCATGTTGCTCTGCTTTGCAAAACTGCTACCCAGGAAGTCAGATGCCACAAGTTCTAACTGTTGAGAATACAATTAAAGCAAGGAAAAGATAAAAATATCAAACTATTCTCAAGGTATAAGCATTGAAATAAATTAGCTATAAGCTAACTAAAATGGTCAACGAATCAAAACACTCCATTGAATACACTCATCACCAAAGTTTTATTATACACCACTAAGATCTTCCTGCTTTCACCTATCTGTATTAACTAACTGAGAGCACAATCTTTTAAAGCACTTATTCTTCAAGGGAAGGTAGAGGACAGTGATGGACCTTGGAGCATCTGTATTTTGTAAAAGCTCCCCCTGGGGTGATTCTGATTCATCTTTCTACTCCAAACTTCCAACTGAGAGTCACTGCCTTCATAAGAAGAAACTTTTTAGTTATCTATTAAACTGTTTCAGCCATGGTGCCATTCACCTTCATCCTTATCATTAAAAATCAATAATGGTGATCCAAGGAATAGAAGAGAGTCAATAAATGACACTAGTGAGGATGGAGAGGAGAATCCTGTTTGAAACTCGCATCTAGATTAAATCTTCCCTGTTGTAGGCTAGATCCTTTTCTACTTCTTGGAAGACATTCGGTCACCATGCTTCTCTTAATAGTCCTTCATACAGTTGAGGACAGTTATTAAGTCACCTCTAAACCTTCCCAATACCGGTAATCCTGATTCCATTCATCTTTTTTCATCAGTGCTGTTTTCCAACCCGTTAATCATTTTCATTGCTCTCCCCTGGACCCTATCCAAGTTCTCCACGTATCTTTAAGCTTCTGTGAATTATGTGACCGGTTTATAGCTTTGATAAGCCTGGGTGGTGGAAAAGGTAGAATCTCATCACAACTGACTATAATTGTATGTGGGGGAGGACAGGGATGGAGCAGCAGATGGTTCAATTATACAGAAAGTTTCACCACAAATATGATATTCATTTCAGTTTTTATTCTTTGGTAATTATTTGTAAACACACCATATTATAATATTCTGAGCTACAATTAGAGTCTGCATTTTACACAGCTGTCTTTTTAGTGCCAACCTGTGTCTGGTCTGGTTCTTTTACATAATAGAAGAGACCATATTTTTCAAAAGAATGCTTGTTTCTTAGTTGAAACAACTTTTAATTACAAAGAAGTACTATTCATAACACCTATAAGAAATGGAGAGACTAGCATATTTTCATATTCCTTACTCATTCGTTCCATGGCTTTTCCAAATGAGGATAAAAGACCCAAACCTGAATACACTGGTAATTTTGACACTGGTCTCCCTATCAAAACTATGAACCAGTCACTCACAAAACCTCTTCAGTTTCAAAGCCATTAGTCAGGTTGTACTTATGGGAGGCAGCATGGAAGAGTGATGGTGACTGATGGCTGGTCACTTACAAGCCAAGAACTTTCAGCAAGTTGGGGCCCCTTTCCTCTTCTTTAGAAGAGATAATAATAGATCTGTGTTGACTGGCAAACTGGATAAAGAGTCAAGACCCATCAGTTTGCTGTACTCAGGAGACCCATCTCACATGCAGACACACATAGGCTCAAAATAAAGGGATGGAGGAAGATCTACCAAGCAAATGGAGAACAAAAAAAAGCAGGGTTTGCAATCCTAGTCTCTGATAAAACAGACTTTAAACCATCAAAGATCAAAAGAGACAAAGGAGGACATTATGTAATGGTAAATGGATCAATTCAACAGGAAGAGCTAACTATCCTAAATATATATGTGCCCAATACAGGAGCACCCAGATTCATAAAGCAAGTCCTTAGAGACTTACAAAGAGACTTAGAGGCCCATACAATAATAATGGGAGACTTCAACACCCCACTGGAAACATTAGACAGATCGAGATAGAAAATTAACAAGGATATCCAGGAATTGATCTCATCTCTGCACCTAGCGGACCTAATAAACATCTACAGAACTCTCCACCCCAAATCAACAGAATATACATTCTTCTCAGCATCACATCGCACTTATTCCAAAATTGACCACATAATTGGAAGTAAAGCACTCCTCAGCAAATGTACAAGAACAGAAATTATAACAAACTGTCTCTCAGACCACAGTGTAATCAAACTAGAACTCAGGACTAAGAAACTCAATCAAAACCACTCAACTACATGGAAACTGAATAACCTGCTCCTGAATGACTACTGGGTACATAACGAAATGAAGGCAGAAATAAAGATGTTCTTTGAAACCAATGAGAACAAAGATACACCATACCAGAATCTCTGGGACACATTTAAAGCAGTGTGTAGAGGGAAATTTATAGCACTAAATGCCCACAAGAGAAAGCTGGAAAGATCTAAAATTGACACCCTAACATTACAATTAAAAGAACTAGAGAAGCAAGAGCAAACACATTCAAAAGCTAGCAGAAGGCAAGACATAACTAAGATCAGAGCAGAACTGAAGGAGATAGAGACACAAAAACCCTCCAAAAAATCAATGAATCCAGGAGCTGGTTTTTCGAAAAGATCAACAAAATTGATAGACCACTAGCAAGACTAATAAAGAAGAAAAGAGAGAAGAATCAAATAGACGCAATAAAAAATGATAAAGGGGATATCACCACCGATCCCACAGAAATACAAACTACCATCAGAGAATACTATAAACACCTCTACGCAAATAAACTAGAAAATCTAGAAGAAATGGATAATTTGCTGTACACTTACACTCTCCAAAGACTAAACCAGGAAGAAGTTGAATCCCGGAATAGACCAATAGTAGGCTCTGAAATTGAGGCAATAATTAATAGCCTACCAACCAAAAAAAGTCCAGGACCAGATGGATTCACAGCTGAATTCTACCAGAGGTCCAAGGAGGAGCTGGTACCATTCTTTCTGAAACTATTCCAATCAATAGAAAAAAAGGGAATCCTCCCTAACTCATTTTATGAGGCCAACATCATCCTGATATCAAAGCCTGGCAGAGACACAACAAAAAAACAGAATTTTAGACCAATATCCCTGATGAACATCGATGCAAAAATCCTCAATAAAATACTGGCAAACCGAATCCAGCAGCACATCAAAAAACTTATCCACCATGATCAAGTGGGCTTCATCCCTGGGATGCAAGGCTGGTTCAACATACGCAAATCAATAAATGTAATCCAGCATATAAACAGAACCAAAGACAAAAACCACATGATTATCTCAATAGATGCAGAAAAGACCTTTGACAAAATTCAACAGCCCTTCATGCTAAAAACTCTCAATAAATTTGGTATTGATGGAATGTATCTCAAAATCATAAGAGCTATTTATGACAAACCCACAGCCAATATCATACTGAATGGGCAAAAACTGGAAGCATTCCCTTGAAAACTGGCACAAGACAGGGATGCCCTCTCTCACCACTCCTATTCAACATAGTGTCGGAAGTTCTGGCTAGGGCAATCAGGCAAGAGAAAGAAATCAAGGGTATTCAGTTAGGAAAAGAAGAGGTCAAATTGTCCCTGTTTGCAGATGACATGATTGTATATTTAGAAAACCCCATTATCTCAGCCCAAAATCTCCTTAAGCTGATAAGCAACTTCAGCAAAGTCTCAGGATACAAAATTAATGTGCGAAAATCACAAGCATTCTTATACACTAGTAACAGACAAACAGAGAGCCAAATCATGAATGAACTTCCATTCACAATTGCTTCAAAGAAAATAAAATACCTAGGAATCCAACTTACAAGAGATGTAAAGGACCTCTTCAAGGAGAACTACAAACCACTGCTCAGTGAAATAAAAGAGGACACAAACAAATGGAAGAACATACCATGCTCATGGATAGGAAGAATCAATATTGTGAAAATGGCCATACTGCCCAAGGTAATTTATAGATTCAATGCCATCCCCATCAAGCTACCAATGAGTTTCTTCACAAAATTGTAAAAAACTGCTTTAAAGTTCATATGGAACCAAAAAAAGAGCCCGCATTGCCAAGACAATCCTAAGTCAAAAGAACAAAGCTGGAGGCATCACGCTACCTGACTTCAAACTATACTACAAAACAGCATGGTACTGGTACCAAAATAGAGATATAGACCAATGGAACAGAACAGAGTCCTCAGAAATAATACCACACATCTACAGCCATCTGATCTTTGACAAACCTGACAAAAACAAGAAATGGGGAAAGGATTCCCTATTTAATAAATGGTGCTGGGAAAATTGGCTAGCCATAAGTAGAAAGCTGAAACTGCATCCTTTCCTTACTCCTTATACGAAAATTAATTCAAGATGGATTAGAGACTTAAATGTGAGACCTAATATCATAAAAACCCTAGAAGAAAACGTACGCAGTACCATTCAGGACATAGGCATAGGCAAGGACTTCATGTCTAAAACACCAAAGACAACGGCAACAAAAGCCAAAATTGACAAATGGGAGCTAATTAAACTAAAGAGCTTTTGCACAGCAAAAGAAACTACCATCAGAGTGAACAGGCAACCTACAGAATGGGAGAAAATTTTTGCAATATACTCATCTGACAAAGGGCTAATATCCAGAGCCTACAAAGAACTCAAACAAATTTACAAGAAAAAAACAAACAACCCCATCAAAAAATGGGAAAAGGATATGAACAGACATTTCTCAAAAGAAGACATGCATACAGCCAACAGACACATGAAAAAATGCTCATCCTCACTGGCCATCAGAGAAATGCAAATCAAAACCACAATGAGATACCATCTCACACCAGTTAGAATGGCAATCATTAAAAAGTCAGGAAACAACAGGTGCTAGAGAGGATGTGGAGAAATAGGAACACTTTTACACTGTTGGTGGGATTGTAAACTAGTTCAACCACTATGGAAAACAGTATGGCGATTCCTCAAGGATCTAGAACTAGAAGTACCATATGACCCAGCCATCCCATTACTGGGTATATACCCAAAAGATTATAAATCATGCTGCTATAAAGACACATGCACATCTATGTTCATTGCAGCACTATTCACAATAGCAAAGACTTGGAATCAACCCAAATGTCCATCAGTGACAGACTGGATTAAGAAAATGTGGCACATATACACCATGGAATACTATGCAGTCATAAAAAAGGATGAGTTTGTGTCCTTTGTAGGGACATGGATGCAGCTGGAAACCATCATTCAAACTATCGCAAGAACAGAAAACCAAACACCGCATCTTCTCACTCACAGGTGGGAACTGAACAATGAGATCACTTGGACTCAGGAAGGGGAATATCACACACTGAGGCCTATTATGGGGAGGGGGGAGGGGGGAGGGATGGCATTGGGAGTTATACCTGATGTAAATGACGAGTTGATGGGTGCTGACGAGTTGATGGGTGCAGCACACCAACATGGCACAAGTATACATATGTAACAAACCTGCATGTTATGCACATGTACTTAAAGTATAATAATTGAACTTAAAGTATAATAATAATAATAATAATAATAGATCTGTGTCATAATACTGATGTGAGGATCTCATGAGCTATACATGTAAAGTCTTCAAAACAGTGCCTGACACATAGTAAGCATAACGACCCTACCAGAAAAAGGGTTATCTCCAACTAGAAGTCATGAATATGGAGAACAAATGAGGACATGCAAAGCTTTTCTCTTTTCTGCATTTAGGATATGGGAGCCACCTCAAACAAGAAAAAGCCCTGTTATCATGGGGAAAGTAAGAAGCAAAGAAAATTCTTCAGTGGCCAGTGGCAAAATTTCTCACCACTGAAAACATATTAGGGATGTGCAGAGTCTGTCAGGAGTTCACTGGAATTCAGTGGATAGCCAGTTGCCTCTAAAAGCCTTAAACATTCCCTTGAAGAGAGACAATGCATCCATCTTTGGAAACATATCCCCATGTTAGAACCAAACGTGCATATGGAAATTATTATTATCCCTTGGCTGAGAGCTTTCATTTTAAAACCCTTGTGGTGTTTGTAACCTAAAAGAGGGATTTCCTCAAGTTTTCTAAAACTGCCTCTTTTTTTAAGAATCACCATTATCCATACCTCATTTGAGATCAAGTGAATCGTCAAACTAATGTGTTTTTTCAGGAAGCTAATTCTGTGACTTCCTTAAAGAGAGGGTTGCTCTTCCCGAGGGTTATCGGCAAGCCGCTGCTCTGGCTCCTTGTGCCAGTTGTTCTTCCTGACTGGCCATTTCCCCTCTGGCTGGAGATAACCCTGCAATGACTTCGAATTCTTTCCTTCAGTATCTGATTCCATCTCCATCATAAAGCCTTCCTCGGAGCATGGCTGGACCTAAGCATTTCCACATCTTAGTTCATTCCCAAGATCTCAAGTTGACTTTTGCTTGAACTTCAGTGGAAAATCCAAATCATGTGAAAATCAAAAAGAAAATAATGGTCCTTTCTTGATTCTATTTTCTAAACATATGGTAACGAACAATAAATGTTTACAGGTAGCTGTGATGGCTACAGAAAAATTTTCTTTGGGACCCCCAGAAAATAGATTATATTCAATAAACACAGCCAAGCATGCATAAACTTTAAGAAAGATTTTGGCCTTCTATCCATTCAAACTATTACCCTATTTCTTTCCTCTTTATTGCTACCATTCCTTCTGAAAAAGAGTTTATAAATTCATAACACATTAAAATGAGCAGACTCTTTAGTTCCTTAATCCTAGCAGTCTGATTTAGTAATTTTTTTAATGGCAATTATTATTCTTCCCATGCCACAGTTCATATTTGACTTCTCTTGACTCCTTGCTTCCCACTTACTATCAGCAACCAAGTCCTGCTTATTCTTACCTTATTATATTGTTCTTTCTATCCCTATTGTCACAACCTACTTCAGGTCCTTATCATTTACTCACAATGTTTCTTTTGCAATAGCCCACTAACTAGCTCTCTAATTCTACAGTTTTTCTCTTTTTTTTTTTTTTTTTTTTTTTTTGAGATGGAATTCTGTTGCCCAGGCTGGAATGCAGTGGTGTGATCTCAGCACACTGCAACCTCTGCCTCCTGGGTTCAAGTGATTCTCCTGTCTCAGCCTCCCAGGTAGCTGGAATTATAGGTGGCTGCCACCACGCCCGGCTAATTTTTTTCTTTTATTGTTATTTTTGGTAGAGATGGGGTTTCACTATGTTGGCCAGGCTGGTCTCAAACTCCTGACCTCAGGTGATCCACCTATCTAGGCGTCCCAAAATGCTGGGATTACAGGCGTGAGCCACCGCGCCCGGCCAGTTGTTCTCTCTTGTAATTCATCCTGCATACCTTTGCCAAAACAAACATCCTAAAGCATAATTCTGATTATATCTCCTCACATTTCAGACATTCCAATGGCTTCCCATTATGTCTAAATAAAGTTAAACTCATATAAGGTCAATGTGTTTGCTGAGTGAATCAGTACAAAAATTCCATATGTAGGCTTTAGCTATTTACCGAATAAAGTACAAAAGAAAAGTTTTGTTTTGTTTTGTTTCTTAGGCCAACATATGCCATATATCCTGTTTGTGGCCTCAGAAATGTGTGAATCACATTGATAAATCAGCTGAAAAAACAAAAGTTACTGTTTTGTACCTTCTCTTCTCCAGATTCTTAAAAACTCCTTCAAACTTCAACTGAATATGTCCTTTATTTCTGTTCTCTCTATTGATTCTTCTTCATGAATGTTTAATCCAAGGAGCTTTGAAGTCCAGGATGACAAAACACATAATTTATACCAATGTTCACAATTATTTCTTCCATATCGGTTAAGTGTAATTTGAAATATTATATCTTAAATTAATAAAGAAGACTTAGTAAAAACGTGTTTACCTGTGTGAAAAATATCTGTTGAAAACAAAACTTATTTTTAAATCCCATGAAAATAACAGACCAAAACGGCAGTGCAAGTATATGCCAAAATTGCCCCCTGTTCAAAAATCAGAAATAATGGATAATGATTTTTAAAATATATGAAAGTGAAACTCTGTCCAAAAGCAAGAAAGTTTTCATGGACCATAAAAGAAAAGAAAATCTACAATAATAAAGGATGTTTGGGTTATGCCCAAAGATGAACAGCAAGTTTTGGGTTTCGGTGTTTATACAGAAAAGGGCCTGAGCCTGCCCCACACATGACCCAAGTACACTACATAAAGCCAGAGTTAAAACTTCACTGCCAGCCTCTGAACAGAAGGCAAAATAGTTCTATCCACACTATCGCAAGACCTGGTGGAAATGAGGCAACTGCTGAATTACATACACGGAAGAATGCATTCAAGAAAATTCCCATGCAAGATAAGCTCTTAAAAAATAAATTCATACAAGAAAATCAGCACTGTAAAGGTAATTGATAAGCCCAATAGAAGGGAAACCTATACAAAGAAATAGAAATAGCTAAGCAATCTGAAAAGGACTTTAAATAATGACGTTTAAAATTCTCTAAGAGAAAAAGGAGGATTAGCCTCAGTGAAACAAAAGTAGGGCTATAAAAAGAACAATACTTACGAAAAAAATTGGAAATTTTAAAATGGAAAAGTGTGAAATAAAAAATTCAATACATGGGCTAAAGAATTAACTGCATAGAACTGAAGGGAAAATTAGTTAATTTTATGAAGAAACAATAAATCTCACAGAATAAAGAAATAAAGATGTTTAAAAATCAGAGTTAAGAGATATAAGAATATATACATATGAGTATATAAATAGCCATATGTTTATATGTATATATAACAGAAGGAAAGGACAGAAGAGATACAATATTTGAACAGATCATGGCTAAGTTTTCCAGAATTAATAAAAGGCATGAGCACTAGAAAGAGTCACAAGAAGTATCAAAAAAGAAAAACCCAAACTTAGAGACATTGCAGTAAAACTTCAAAAGGTCAAGGATAAAGAGAAAAATTTTAAAAGCTTGCAGAGAGAAAAGACAGATTACCCACAAAAGAGAATAGTCAGAATGATCGAACTGTTCTCCTCAATAACCAGAGCTGCTAAAAAACAATGGACAAATATTTTCAAAGTTCCAAGGCAAAATAACTAAACCAGAATTCTGTATCCAGTTGTCAAACCATCATTCAAGAGAGCAGACAAGAAGATATTTCCAGACTTTGAAGACCTAAAAAAGCTAACTTCTCAGGAGCTATCTTGGAAAGAAGTACTAAACAATTTACTTCAACTAGGGGGAAGAAAAAAAAGAAGAAGAATGGGATGCAAGGAATGACAATGACCAAATAAGTCAACAGAACATGCTGATATATCTAAAGCATTATATGCTTTAAAAGAAGCTGGAACATAATAATGAGAAAAATGGGAGTTGATGACCGGAGCATGCAAGAGATTGAAGGGACGTTAAAATGTACTAAAGTCTTTGTCTTCCTAGGGAGGAGGTTAAGACTATTAACTAAAGACGTTTTTAGGAAAATTAAAAATTATAATGTATATTAAGGGTAACCAATAGAGGAAAAGCAAGAATAAAAATATATAGCTTGGTAATATTTTCTAAGGCTCTATAGCCCTCACTATCTATCTCCAGAAGAGATAAAAACATCCTGTTAAAACTACAGATCTCGCTTTATAGTCACTTATGGAAAGAGTGTGAAATTTCCCAGACAGCACTATATTCAATCAGTCACATTTTATAGTTTTTTTAATAATGTTTAATAATTTAACAGTAGGATAAAGGAAGAAATAACTGAATAAAAATATTAGAAAAAGCCTATTTATTAGATCATAAAAGTCTATCAATGGATACTGTTAGATGATATATCTGAAAGTTAAATACAACTGGATGAAGCCCCACACAATAAAAGTCACTGATGGCATTTGGACAGGCCTTCCATGAGAGCAGTGGATTAGGCAATCAAATAGGTACATACTCCTTTATCTTCCGTAAGTCTGATGGCTTTTTTATAACCATTTTTTTAAAAGTTTCAATCATTTATTGATTATTCAGCTTTTGAATAAATACATAGATGAAATCTGTTTATGTCTAAAAGAGACAAAACCATATTTTAAAAATTGATATATGGAGAAAAAGCAAATTCAACATTAGAATCTTGAATACTGCGAAATAATAATGGTACTTGTTTCTGAGTGACAGGATTATAGGTGACATTTTCTTTTCTAAACAAACTTTTTAATGGTTTATACAAAAAAAACCTCATTTTCTATTGCTTTATCAGGCAAAAACAAATGTTTTAAAATTTTAACATTTTCCACATGAACCGATTTTATAAGGATTCAATTACTAAGCAATTATATAATTTTAAAGAAGCATTTCAAAATCCTAAGTAATTGTTCTAATACAAAAGTAGTTTTAATTAATTGTATATTTTAGGTTTAATTATTCACCTACATGTGTAATATTAGATTATATAACATGTTGCTTATTTTAAAAACAGGGCTAAATCTCATTATATAAACTTAATCTCTTCCACCTATACATTGACACAGTTGTTAAAATAATAACGTCTCAGTAGGAATGAGGAAAAGTTAATAAAGAAAAGTTTTAAGAAAAATCAATTTATTCTTAATTTAAATAGAAATTAAGTTCAATTTGATCATTGTCTAGATTTTTATAAACTCAATGCATTTGTCTTTAGAATCCAGGAATACACTTACTTCTCTCTCTGTTAATGCCTGCATTAAGGTACCTATACAATCAGGCCCCTCCAGATTTAACAAAAACACTTATTTAGAAATATTATTCTCAGATTTCCAACTATAACAGGGTAACTATAAGGTTTGCTTAGAATTTGAATATACATGCCTGGGTTGAGTTAAGTACATTAACATACAGATTCCATTCTGTGTGACTCTGTATAATGTAATGAACACTAACAGACATCCCATTTCTTACATCTCATTTTTGGAAATTACATCCCTAGAGCTAAAGACTAGAAAACAGATATCAGAATTTTTTTAAAAAAGTGAAAAGCATGACTACTGAATTTTCTCAAAAAATTACTGAAAGGCATTTTACATTCAAGATATAATGATGTTCTACTTAATATTTTTATCTTCACCAATTAAAAACAAACAAGAAAACCAGAAAAACTCTTACTGGAGGCCATGCTTTTAACCCAGCTCTGAAAGACTCATTTGAATATTACTAACAAAAAATGTTTACATGCCATTTCTACAAACTCCTATTATTGCATCTAGCTCAACAAGCAAGTCTACAATCAACAACAAAAAACATTCTTTCCTACGCCATTGACAAGATTTTTAATGACCAGGCTAGTCATTTACCAACTTCCTTCGCTTAAAATCTAATAAAGAATTCATTCATTTTTGGCTCTCATTCATGTTAGCTAGAGTTTTCTCATCCTCAAGTAGAGAATGAATTCAAGATTTTAATTGAAATGTTGGCTTCCAAAGCTATACTCGAGCTTTTATTTTTTTAAATTTATAATTATGTTTAAGGATAAAACACTGTCCATAAGTAGCTACACAACATGATTGCTGGGTCAGCCACTTACTGGTTCAAGGTCTGTACCAAATGATTATACTGGCTGAAATCCATGAGGAATAACTGATAACAACAATGCTACACAGTGCATTAGACTTTATTTAGCATCACCACGTATGTCACATAATGTAATATTCACAAATTGTGGGAAAAGCAAGATTATTTATGATCCTCATTGTAGTTATTGTTTTCTCGCAGGCCAGGATCTACTTCCTTTTCCTACAGTGCTCTGATTTCCTTTTGAATATTCACCTGTTACTCACAGAACATAGACAAGAAACTGGACTCACAAGCCCATCTCTCTTACAAACTGGCAGCCTTGCCAAATTAGACGACTCACTGGAGTCCTTTCTGTGAACTTGATGCTTGCACAGAGAAATAAAGACACAAAAAATATTTAGAGATTTTCATTTCAGTGGCAGAATCCAGATCAGATTCTTCCTGCTACAAGACGTATCCTGATCTCAAACTCCTTGGAGAAGCTTTGACTACTGTCCCGTTTCCAAGTCTGATTTTCCAGCTTTCCTTCAATTCTGTGTGCTCCCAAACCTATTCTAACAAATCTTCTTTTGCCTAAGTTAGCCAGAGCCAGTGTCTGTTGACTGCCACCAGAGACACCCTTTTACACATCAAATGCAGAAATGTTAAGTAATTTCCCAGGGTTGCTCAATGAACAAGAAAATGGTAATCTCATTACTTCTAATTCAGCGTTCTTTACACTCTGCTACAGATAAAGACGATCATACAACACTTTTTAAATATAGAGCTTGGTTTTCCAATGGTGAAAATAGCTTTAAAGTTCAACATCATTATAGGAGTAATTTGTCCTCAGGAAAAAATGAATAGTAATTTAATTTTGGATAGTTATAAGTATGTTCATAGAACTTTTAGAAAAATGCCATCCATTTCTGTCAGTAATATTTTCAGATTTGTATAAAGATATAAACATATTAAACCATATACTTCATATATTAGGTTATCAATGCCTACTGTTGACTAACTTTCCCAAATACTTCTTTCCTGAATTCAAATGCCATATAAAAGAAAGCAAAAAGTCACTGTAAATTAAATGAATTGAGAACACTAACAACAATAATGGCAACCATTATTTAAGTACTTACCACATGCCAGGCAATTCGTTGGCATGTATTATATGATAATAAATTCTCACAACAGCTTTGCAGAGTCAGTGCCAATATCCCATTTTAGAGAGAATGAACTGGGACTTACAGATGTTAAGTAATTTGATCAAGTTCACATAACCAACGAATGATTAAAACTATTATCTGAAGCCCTTATTTTTCCTGTGCATACTATATATCATCTCAGAAGCACTAAATAGAGATGTCAGTGTAGAGCTTTATCCCTCCAGTTCCCAAAGGCTTAGACAAAGAAAAGATTGGAGATACCATCAGATTCTATGACAACTGGAACCGCACAAATAATAATCAATAGAAAAACTAAATTTATCTCTAGAATTTGGAAAATCACAGGACATATATATTAAATAAAGATTCTGAATACTACAGTGATTGAAAAGACATTTACCGCCACTTAATGCAATAATTTGAGTAAGAAAAGTCTTGCATTTTGAAAAAGCTTTGAAACCTTTCTTTTAGGTTTACAAAGAAAAAAGGGCCTTCATTTTATCCCCTAGACTTCTTTGTCCTCCACCTGCTACATTACACTTCAAGAAATTTAACTTATATCAATCAAAATTTGCTTCTTAATGGATGTACATCTCAAACTCAATAGCCCACCCTTTACAAACACTGTACAACCCAACAGTGAAAGGAAAAAAACCTATGTAGTTATTTCTTCAAAGTCTTCAGCTGTTAAGAAGAAGGAGACATACCAAAGCATATTTTTTCCATCTGGCTCCAGAACTTTAGTTCATGGGCAAAGTATATGGTATTTGTATTGGCAAAATAAGTTGTGATTTCAAAGCATCATCTAGTAGCACTGTAACATAGACCGTGGTTCTAAATGAGGCATGCTAGTGAATATCGTTCTTGTAATAGTATCAATTGTTTCAATATGTAAAACTCTGTTTAAAGCTATATGTTGAATCTTTACTCTACTTTTAGATGTCTGGCCATCCAAAAACTGAATCCCACAAGTTACTAATAGATTTGAACTAAAAGCTATCTCTGAAAATAGATCAAAAGTCACACCTTGTTCAAGATGTCTCAGGGAAAAGGTGACTGCTGCTCTCAAAAGAAAGAAAGAGAGAGAGAGAGAGAGAAAGAAAGAAAGAAAGAAAGAAAGAAAGAAAGAAAGAAAGAAAGAAAGAAAGAAAGAAAGAAAGAAAGGAAGGAAGGAAGGAAGGAAGGAAGGAAGGAAGGAAGGAAGGAAGGAAGGAAGGAAGGAAGGAAGGAAGGAAGGAAGGAAGGGGTGTGTGTGTGTGTGTGTGTGTGTGTGTGTGTGTGTGTGTGTGTGTGTGTGTTTAAATTGAATGGCTGTACAACCTAATGGAGAAGATGCCCAGACTTGCCATTTGGTGGGGGTGGGAATGTGGGAGGTGGTTCAAACTTATTAGGCTACATCACTTCAGCTGGAGCTCTGTCTCAATGGGGATGCTAAAATCCAGCAACCAAGACTTGGACCAGTAAAGTGTTCAATGAAGATGTTCTCTGACAGAATTCAGTCATATGTGAGGTACTTATTTTTCCTACTCAATTATTTAATTGCTTTAAGTCTCATTTTTTAAAGTATTCTCAACATCTTGAAAGTTTAGGTAATGGTTATTATGTGCACCTAACTATAATTCTACTCCACTTCATTTTCATATAACATTATTGAAAAGAGTTCATAAATCAAATTCCACACTCAAAAACTCAAATTCCTTTCATACTGCATCATTTGTTTCCATACGCAACAAAATTGTACCTTCCACCAACCAGCCTGGCTGCCTAAATGAGACTTGTGGGATCCTATCAAAGGATAGCAATGGCAAGTGAATGACAAGACAGAAGCTTATTGACTCTGCCTCTTCAAGGTGGGATGTGATTTTTGCCTATCCAGAAACCAGGGGTTTCATGTTACAAATTTATATTATTTAAAGAAATCCCCCCCGAAGTGACTTGTGACCAAAATAATTGCTATAGCTATCATACTCTCAACATAAGCATATAAATAAAATATATGCTTATATTTAGCAGAAGCATAGCTGGCTGATTGCATCTGCATTTTTGTACCTGCAGCTAATTACTGGCCCAAAAAGGAGGCTACCCTCTGCCGCCACCAAAAGGTAGGGGTATGGGGAGCAATTGACACATGACTGTTCTCTAATACAGTAGAGCTCCATCTGTGTTGTTGCATGAATAGCAGAGATTGGAGACAGAAAACAAACATGTCTAAAACGAAAATATCCAACTTCCTCTATTTATAATCTCAGTGTTTATACTAGATCTGATAGAAATGCAAAGCCTACTCCTCATATACCATCATCGATTAAGATAAGATTCCATTGTATCCAAAGTATATCATACCCTGTAATTCTCAAAGTAGTTACAACAAGTTTAAATAAAGTCAAAATTCTTTCTTAATCCTAGAGCAGGTTTTTTTTTTTTTTTTTTGCCAACATGTGGTATTTTATGTCCTTACCAAAGGCATACCAAAGCATCGCATAGTCTAATTCCAGTTTTCCCTGGGTTTATTTCAGCTTTATTGGTGTATATTTGCAAATAAAAACTGTATATATTTAAGGTACACAACTTGATATATGTACATATATATACATTGTGAAATGATTACCACAATCAATCTAGTTAACATATATAATCACCTAACAGTAATCTTGCATGAGTGTATGTATGTGTGTATGCGTGTGTGCACACACGGTAAGAACACTTAAGATCTACATTCTTAACAAAATTTCAAGTACGCAATACAATATTGCTAACTATAGTCATCAGGCTGTTCACTGGATCTCCAGAACTTAGCCATCTTGCACAACTGAAACTTTCAGTTTTCCATGTTTTAAAACTTGGTCACCTTTTGCTGGAAGATAAGAAGAAGGAAAAGCACATGGCACTGTTTGGAGGCCACATGTAAGCCTATCTTTCCTCTTCATCAAAACCCTCTGAAAGTAAAGACTCTTTCTCTGTCTTTATCATAAAGGTGGAACTGCAGGTCTTAAAAGGCTCTCACTGCCTCCTTTAAGGCATTCTTGCCTCACATCAGTCAGAGGAAAGAGTGCCCCCACAGGCCATCATTAACCTGCCAATTCTGCCTCCAAACAAGGAGGACAAGAGCTCACTAATTTGAAGATCAAAAACCCACTTGTCCATTATATAATTGGAATGAAAGGCAAAATGTTGCCGTTCTGAAGAGCACAGTAATTACTAGCTGTTAATTGCTCTCTCGTGGTGGCTCACTTTTAATTAAAAAGAACAGCTCGTTGCAGGCCGATAAGCAATGGTGGAGACCACTGGTTTAATCAACAAAGCAGAAAAATTTGTTTCTGCTGTAGCCAACAACAGCTTGAGAAATCTTCAGATGTCCAATTGAGATTAAAAACTGTCTATTTAGTGAAGTCAGATTTTATTTTAACCAAGGAAATGACTATTTGAAGTCTTCCAATGTGAGTGTCCCCGCCACATCCCCGCTGGTGCCGTGGGGACTAATCACGGGCTGGGGTTGTGATCACTCAAGTAAAGAAATTTAGCGACTTTCCTCTTGACTTCATCATTCTTGGGTAATTGGCCTGTCTGAGGTGAGTACTCTTTTTTTTTTTTTCTTTTTTTTTAAAGAAAGCGCTTTAAAGTATGGAAGGCCCACAGACTGTGCATTTAATTACTGTTCATATTTCATGCAGTCAAACTGAATTTCATTTGAAAAGAAAATGATTTACCTATCTTTAAAAAGCCTTATATGCTCTGCTTTGTTGTTTTTTTTTTTTCTTCCAGGGGTTATATATTTACATGCCAATATTTAGGGCACCAAAATTAATTCCGTAAGATGCTTCTCTGTCTTTTCCTCTTTCATCTAACAGCCACAGAATGCAGCCATCCTTACCCTGGGGTGAGCAGGTAGTCCCTGGAAGGATAATACTACATTTAGTTAAGAAGGCTCCCAAGATTAAGTAGAGTTACTTGGTCTCAATTTGGCTCATCTCTCTGGCTTTGAACAGTGTGTGTATCTGCCTCCCGTGTCTCTTTCCTTCTCCCTCTTTTCTAAGTCATGATGGTTGGAAAGCCATTTGTTTTTAAAATTCACATGTTCTTCCGCTTAACTGAATCTCAGGCTATATTTCAGTCTCGTCCTTCATCAAGGAGGAAACTTCTTCTCTCTTCACTAATCATGAGAAACACATATCCCTGAATTGTCTGGATAATATTAAAAATGAGTCTCAATCACAATGCCAGTGATATAGACTGTTGGTCAACTATCTGCCCTACACATGGGGTGTTAGTGCTAGTCTTCCTGTACAAAATGGTTTATCACTTTGGCTCCAATGGTGCCTCTGAAAAGATCTCTCCCCTTGTCAGCCACTAAAGCAAACTTCTGTTTCTCCTCAGACAAATCTTCAACTTACAGTCTGTAAACACGTGTAGGTAAATGGGTAATTTAATTTGGGTAATGAAAAATTAACCAATTGTTAGCTTAATTTGCTAGTCCTTTTCTTTGGAAACACTGTTGACGTCCGGCTGATGGAGGCTGGTACCTCCTTCATGCCTTCATTCCTTCATGCCAGTCTACTTAAAGGCATAGAGCCCTCCCTCTTACTAGGGAATTTATCAATTGAGTCTTGAACTCACTTGTCTGAATTAAGGTGTCTGCTTTCAGAAAGGAGGAGTAAGGAAGAAAAAGAGGGGTTTTATAGGGTTTTCTTTTTCCCCTGGCTTCATTTATATGGAAGAATAAAAGGCCTACCATGGTGGAAAGAGCAAAGACCAATTTTGGTTTAAATCCCAACTTGCCATTTCTTAATAAGTAACCATGAGATACTTGTTTAGCCTCTTAAATCTCAGTTCAATCCATGGAGAAAAGAACTCTTTTAAGAGACTATTGCAAAAACTAAATGAAATAATATTTTGAATATAGTATGTGCTCAATAGGTCATAGTTGTACCTAACGTTTGGGACTGGTGATAAATGGATGGTAATTCAAGAAGGGTCCCTCCACATTCATCCCTCTGTATACTTGGTGGGAGAACCCAGAAAAGAAAATCCCAGAATTATTTTGTTGAGTATTCTTTATTTTCTCCTATCCCTACACTTCATCGCTGAGCATGTGCCATGAATTGTTTTAACCACTGTAAAATCTGGCATAGGAATAGGGTGGGAAACAGTAAACTGGTGAATGACACAAAAAGGAATTTGATAGGAAATTTGCTTCTATAGAAAGGTGTGAGTGCAAAAAAAAAAAAAAAAAAAAAGACAAAAGAGTTATTTTCTGAAGTTTAAGCTTCTGAAAATTTGCCTCAGGACGTTAATATCTAATACAAAAGAAGAGTAAACACACACAAGCACACAGTCACACACACACACACACACATGAACAAACACATTTTTTGTGAGACTCTTCTTACCCAGCCTGTCAATCTGTAAATAAGTTTGGTGACAGTGAAATAAGTGTGGTAATGATAAGAAACTATTCTCATATGAGCAGCACCATCTCCTGATGCAAGAAGGCTATGCAACTAGAAAAATAATAAAATAAAATTATTGTTTCCTAAAATAGATTCTTTCCTAAAATACATATTCAAAGTTGTTGCCTCTTTGATATAACATTCCTTTCTGATCATTCTACTGGGAACTATTACATGGCTTCTTTTATTTCTCACTGAAAAGAGGTTTATAAAACAATTACTTAACCCAGTGGAAAAATTCAATGCCTTAATGAAAGATATTAGTCTTATTCTTAGTTACAAAATAAGTATGAAGCTATAGTCATCCTGCCTATATACAATGATGAAATATCAAGTTCTGGAGTTGAACGAGACCTAAAGAGTCTTATGCAAATATAGGCCTTTGAAAGTTGCTAAATAAATACAAACAAATTCAAGGAAGAGTCACTAAACTCTACAGTAAGATAAATGCCTGAGAGACCTGCTATTGATGTGCCTCAGGGCTTCATCTTCCCCAAAAGCTCAGTAGAAAAGGTTCCCTGTGTAAGACTAGAACTTGGTGTTAAAAAGTGAATGGCCCGTTTGTCAGGAGCAGGCTCCACCAGCAGGCCCTGGTGTGACCCTGAATAAATCCTGTCACTTCCCTGATGTGATGATTGATGTTTAGAAGCCCTGAAGGCTCATCTAGCTTGAAAAATCTATTTTTCTATCACCACTTCAAAAATTTTTTTGATTATGGTAAAACATACATAAGATAAAATTTACCATTTTAACCATTTTTAAGTGTACAGTTCAGTGACATTAAGTACCTTCACACTGTTGTACAACCATCACCATTACTCATCTCCAGGGCTTTTTAATGATCCCAAACTGAAACTCGCTACCCAGTAACTCTCCATTTCCTCCTGCCTCCTCCCCCATTTCCTCCTGCCCCTGGTAACCACTGTTCTACTTTCTGTCTCTGTGATTTTGCCAATTCTAGGCATCTCATGAAAGTGGAACCATGCATTGTTTGTTCTTTTGTCTCTGGCTTATATCCCTTAGCATAATGTTTTAAGGTTCACCCATGTGTCAGAATTTCTGTCCTTGTTAAGGCTGAATAATATTCCTTTTGTATGTTTACACCACATTTTTTTTTATCTGCTCGTCTGCCAATGGCCATTTAAGTTGTTTGTACCTTTCAGCCTTTGTGAATCATGCTGCTATGAACACTGGTGTACAGTATCCATTTGAGTCTCTGCTTTCTATGCCTGCTTTGCGATTCGGGAAGAGTCCAAGCCGACTCAAAGGCTACTGACAGCAGCCGCTCGGCATCAGGCTCACGCATCTCTTGACTCACTTTGTACCACACCAACTACCAGCAGATGCTCAAACAAATGTCTTCTGATAACAGAAAGCAGATTCAGTCTCTTTGGATCAGTTACATGTTAAACCAAAATCCTCTTATAGGTTGGGGGCAATCTCAGACACGTGCATCGTGCCAGTTAAGGCAAAAGCCAAACAATGTTGTTTATGTGCAAGCTTTTCTGAACACTTACAGTCCTGTGTCTACTCACGGCATCCAGATCAGGAGGGGCTGGGATCACTGTAATCGATTCTGATCACTGTAAACTCCTGCATTCACTTTGTGATTGGGATGTGAAGGGTCGGGGGCAGGGAGGGAGTTTCCCCCCATCCCCCTTATTTCCTGTTTCTAATTTTCAGGCAGCACCTGTCACCAGCAGTCTTGACTTTCACAGTTTTCTTTTGAGCCTCTTTGGTTTTTTCTCATACTTGTTCTAAGGTTTATCAGAGGAAACACTTGCCCTCCCAAGGATGGCCTCCACGCTGTGACAGATTAATCCAAGTTGAGTGAACTTCCTTCAGACAGAGGACACTAATTATTATGAAGGCACTTAGAACACAATGCGAGCTGACATCTCACAGACCATTCTCTGCCAACTCTGCATTGTCTTAATGTCAGACCCTGTCAGTTCCCAGCCTTAATTATATCCTGTTTACAAACATTAGGCCTGACTTCAGATGAAGCATTAACAAAGGTTGACAAAGGTCAGGGTCACATCGCAAGGATGTTATCTGTCTATACTCTCCTCCCGATAAACCAGAGGTAGAGGGCTGATCCGAGAGATAGCTTTCAGAGCAGAAAAATGCACTGTGGTCACTGGAATATCTAATCTCTGCGGACACATTTTCATCCAATCTGCTAAATGCTGTGACAGGGATAGGGGGGCAAATTTAGAGGGCCAACTTGGTGCTACTTATTATCTGAAATCCCCTGAGGGCAGACATGGCAAAGGTGTTGGGAAAAACCTCTTTCAATAGGAAGAACTATCATCACCCTTTGCCACTGAATCAAGAAACTAATTCAAAGCGTTAAAAAACAACGACAACCCAACTCTGTTAAACCAGGGACCTGTTTTAAAGATGACCAGCAAGTTTGAACTAGTATACTTAGCCTACTTTTTAAATCTTATTATTTTAAAATGTTTTTGTAGTAGCATCAATGAGCAGCTAAGCAGCTTTTTCTTAAGCAAGCACTCTTTAGATTCATTTTATGTGCTGAATTTGTAAGTATCACATCAGACTTGCATTCAAATTAATCAGACTCAGGTTTCTTTGAATTTCAATAAGTTAAAACAGTAATTACTATCATATATAACCCATTCTTTTTTTTAGGTTATGATCTAGGGATCATCTGCCAAATCTCTAAATTTTACAAATGGGAAGACAGTGGCTCAATGAGGTCAAAGTATTTAACCTAACTGAATCTTACAGCACAGTGGTGGCAAGTTCAGGTTAAAACCAAAATTCTCTCCCCTTAATCTAGGAGTCTTCCCAAACTTGGGAAATTAAACCTTTTTTTAAAAGTGTTTTTAGGCCAGGTGCAGTGGCTCATGCCTGTAGTCCCAGCACTTTGGGAGGCCGAGGTGGGCGGATCACTTGAGGCCAGAAGTTCAAGACCAGCCTGGCCAACATAGCAAAATCCTGTCTCTTCTAAAAAAAATACAAAAATTAGCTGGGTGTGATGGTGAGCGCTTGTAGTCCCAGCTACTCAACTTGAGAGGCTGAAGCACTAGAATTGCTTGAACCCAGGAGGTGGAGGTTGCAGTGAGCTGAGATCGTGCCACTGCACTCCAGTCTGGGCAACAGAGTTAGACTCTGTCTTAAAAAACACACACACAAAAAAAATTTTTTCAGTATTCTTACAGAAGCTGACATCTGTTTACTAGACATCTGTTTAACAATTTCTATAATTTCCCCCATCAACCTTCCCTCCCAACTAAATAACTTAGATTCTTTTCATCTTATAAGTTCCTGTCTGCCAACATGTAAATTGCTTTAAATGTTCTTTTCTGGACACACTCCCCTAAGTCTTGAAATTCCCATAGTGCACACAAAAGCACTCAGTAGATAATTTATTTAACTGCTTGGGCCTCATTTGTTTCTTCCACAGTACTGAGGCTTGTATTGTGCTAGGTCCAGGTCATTTTCTTATCTGGGTCCAGTTAGTTGCAATCTGTTCAACAGGCCGACTCCCTAAATGCACAGCTTGTACAACTGAGTTCCAGGTGAATTAACACTTTTTGAAATGTATCTCCTTCAGTCTGTTGCTCCTCCCTCATCCCCCAACCACCCTGCCATACCCTGAGGCCAAGGCCAAGACTCACTTCCAGGCCTCCTACTTACTCACACTGCCAAGAAAGTTCCTCTGGTCCCAGATTTTTTATTTCTTGCCACCAGTGGACAACTGTGAATTGTTCAGACTTAGCTCTATATCCTCACATCTCTTGCTTCCTCATCTCTGTGAGAAGCATCTACAGCACAAAGTTAACTCAAATGCAGTAAGCAGAAGAACAAATCTCCTCCAGGGTCCTTCTCCCAGTCCTCCCGTCTTGGATAGAAGAAACACGGTTCTCCTCATGCCCAATATTTACTTCAGAGAGTCCTTTCTCAGCCCTAGCTACTTCCCCATAGTGACCAACTACATTTTGTTAACTGTTTTGTCCAAAGTGCCTGCCACAGAACCTGAAACATAGTAGGCACTTATAATATCTGATGCATAAATAAGTGAATGAAAAATGAAAGCATCAATTAATGAATCAATGTATGAATGAACTTGGTGACATCACTGGGTCTTGTCTATCTTTCTCCACAGCATCCCAGCTCCTCCTCCCCACTTCTTCCTGCAGGGCCATCTCCACACCCAAGCCTTTCATCACCAGGAGTCTGACTTACTACAAAGCAGGGTTGCTATATCAACGTTAGGTTCTCCACCTAATCCCTCCTAATCATGGCTGGGCACAGACAGAAGCTCTGTACAAAAATTAGTGCTTCAATCTTACCTTAAAAACAGATCCTTTGTGACAATTCTATCAACTATTCTAATTTGCTATATAAAAATGTCAAGTAGCTCTAGGCCCAGGTCCAACTCCTGCCAAATGCGACTTCTTTTTTTTCCCCGGGATGACAATGAAATGCTGTTAACTACCTTTCGATGATGATTCTGTGAACAGGTGTGCACCCCATAACATTCTGTGGTCTAGACCAGATTTCCCAGCTTATGGGAGATTATGTCATTTGGGACAGATTCCAAGGCTTGGTTTAAATAGAGATGTATTACTGCCTTACTATTCATGCATCAACCACATGCACAGAGTGAAGGCAGATGAATCTGCCCATCAAGTGTGATATGGAGCTCTCTGATGACAAACTGGACTTATGGTAATAAAATTGAGGTTAGAGTGAAATCGAACTAAAATCCCTGGGTGTTATAGTCCTTTAACTTGCTATGCTCACTGTGACGAGCTGCATAGTTCAGAAGGCAATAGTTACTAATAGTTTAAAAAGTTGTGCTTTAAGATGTTTCCATTGCAGAACTGTAAGTTGCGTCCTTTTTGTGTCTGCCAGCCGGTGGCTGGAATGTTCAGTCCGGAATTTCTATCAATTAGCAGAGGAAATAAATGCAGCGGGTAGAAGTAGAGGGTGAGGGAGAAAGGCAGAGAGAAAAATAAATGAAAAAATGAATTCTTTCCTGTAAAACCTTGAGGAGGTGTGATAAAGCTAGCCTTTTTGCATGTATTACATATATATTTTAGTACTAAGTACAATTTAAAGATGGACAATAATCATCTATTATCTGGGTCACACTGACACATTAATGGTTCTATTTGTAAGTCTTAGGATAAGATCAATAATTGAGAGCTTTAAAAACATCAGGCACACCTGCAACCTCTTCCCACCACTGAAAAATAACTGCCTGCTCTTTTTTTCAGGAGGTCATTCTACTTTCTCTGCATTTGTAATGGCAGTCATAGGCACAACTTACTCTCCCATCAGAATTGGGTTGCAGCCAGTGGCTAGTGCCTCCAGAAATACAGACCTAATATTTCACAATTGTTCTACAAAGGTATGCACATACTTTACTATCCCAAACCAAAAAGAAATCTAATTTTAGGGGGAAAGGAGTTGAGATGGTCATAAGAAAACCACGTCAGTAATCTAGCACGTACCTTTACATTTTTGAATGTGAAAATGTCCAGTGCTTAAGGGAACTCCAGAATTCCTAATATGCTTACAACAAGCTGTTTAATTCAAGTGCAAGAGATCTTTTCTAAATAGGAAAAGATACACTAACACAACCAACATTTTTAGAGTTTTTTTTTTTTTTTTTTTTTTGAGAGGGAGTCTCGCTCTGTCGCCCAGGCTGAGTGCAGTGGCCGGATCTCAGCTTACTGCAAGCTCCACCTCCCGGGTTTACGCCATTCTCCTGCCTCAGCCTCCCGAGTAGCTGGGACTACAGGCGCCCGCCACCTCGCCCGGCTAGTTTTTTTTTAGAGTTCTTAAGCACAGAGTCAAAAAAAAAAAAAAGAGAGAGAGAGAGAGACATCGTTTTACAAAATAACTTGTTTTTCCACACTCATTCTGCCTTATTTATTCAGTGGTGAATGGTTGGGAGACAGAGCGAATCGGCGACTAAAAGGTTTTTGGTCTACAAGGAGCTGGAAGCAGGTGAAAGAAGAGGTTTTGAAGATGTATAATTAAACAGAAATCCTCAGCACTCACTAAAAAGGAATCGAGATGGATGGAGGAGCAATTGTGACCACACAGACTACTGAAGCCTTGAGTGCCAAAACCTTTCCTTTCATTCAGGCATCCGGTTCTAAAGCAAGATAATTTTTAATTTTAAACAATGCTAGATTTGATTGTAAAAATGTCTCTTGCATGGGATAGGACAGTTGCTGTCATTCTCCTTTCCCCAGCATCTTAAATACCAGCCACATAGCAGATGCCCAATGAATGTTCACTCAATGAGTAAATAACCCCTGAATGGGTTCAGGGGTTCACATATTGTCTTGGGGTCTCCTATGTGTCACACTTTAAAGCAATCCCTTTAAAATATCTGAAAGTCAGTATATTTTGAAATCAGCTTACCAACAATATACAATTCAACTCAGAAAATAGAAATAAGCAATATAATTTTCTGCCTTACTGGTCAACAATCAAAAACTTTTAAAAATCCCGGTAAACACAGTACTGGATAATTCTGCAATAAAAGAAGAAGAAGAAGCAGATCAAGACTGTCCACAGCAGTTCCACCCACATCCAACAACTGAGAGAGCAGTTGCCTTCTGAGAATGACAGCTCCAAGCTGAGCTCCCGCCCAACAGATCCAGCCTCACCTTTCATTTCGCCACAACACAGCAGCAGCTCTCCTGTGGTCCTGCTTGCAGGTAGAGAGTACATGAGGGAAAAAAAGAGGGATCTGCTAGGGGATTGTACCATAGGCCAGACCCTAAGGAACAATATTATTTTATACTCCTATGACAGTCCCAGCTCACTCACTCCATTGTTTCTGCCCACGTTTCTGAGCAACTGGGAGCTAGCCAACTCCTGTGGGGCCAGCAGCCTAGGCAAATAGCAGTCATCATTTACTGATACAACGTAAATATTCAGTACAGACATATAAAGTAAATATTATTATCACCATTTTACAGGGGAGATAATTAAAGCTAATCTATTTAGCAGGTAATGGAGTTAGGATCTGAACCTTGGTTTGTCTGACTTTAAAACATGAGATTTTTTTTTCACCATACCACACTACCTCCTGGGCCCTATCCAAGCTGAGACTCCAGACGAGAATGTGAGTTACACAGGAAGCATTGTCATCTGTATTCAAACTAGGCATCATTTTCAGATGAAGTCCTTTGTATATATGGGCCTAACAATTTAAGTTCAAAAGATTAAAATTTGAAGACACCTAAATATCACAAAGTGAAAAACATTTTAGAAGTCTCTCATTCCACTACATACTACAGAGGGAAGCATCTTTGTAAAAATATCTTGCAAGATTTACTTGTTCTTATAAAAATAAATTTTACATTTATTATCCTTTAACATTTGTTAACATTGCATAGTACTTTTCCACTGAAAGAGTTCAAAGCATTTTTCAAATACCAATTTTTTTTATTCGTCTGACTGGGGGGAAAATGCTGAAACATTATGGACAAGCTCTAGGAAGCATCTCTTAAATAATCTAATTTCCTTCTTCAGATAATAATTTAGGCATCTCAAGATAAAATACACATAAACACTAAGACTAGTCAAATAGAAGTCCAAAACTCATGAGAACTATTTAAGGAAAAAGACTCGAAACCTTGACAATATGGCTACTACCATTTGAGCACTGAATTTAATGTTCAACTTCATGAAAAACAAGGTAAAAAGGAAAAGAAGTGTGTTATATATAATTCTCATTATCTAATAAAAAGAACTTCTATGGATTGTTGTTTAAGAGACTCTGAGTAAGATATTGGATAATGTTTTCTACCACTATTTGATGGAAAATACGTGAATAGTTTTCATATGACATTACCTAAACTGACCCTTAACAAAACTTAAGAGTATCTTTAAACAAGAAAGCAATTTGTTTCAGATATAACTCTATTTTCCTTCTACATAGATCATATCTCATTGCTTATGCTATGAATAGCATACTCAATTTCTCCCATTTTTTTTCAAGATCTTTTAGTGATCTGTAAATTTTTAGCAGTAAAAGAATATTCTTTTTTTTAAGGTGACATCTATAGACCATTTACTACTGTGTAACTAAAGCCCTGTGCTAAGCATGCATTCTCTTGACTCAGAGACTCAGGGCTGTCAACTTATCCTCAGTATTATGACCACATGTGACAGACCCAAGATTCTAGCTTGGGTCTTTCCGATTCCAGAACCCAGCTCTTAATTATCTGCTATAGATTCTCTTCCGTCACCTGTCTGCAGGATTTGCAATAGTTTTATCTGTGTTTCCAAAGTCAAGTAGATATGAACATCTTTCTGTGGAATTAATATTTTCCTTAGGTCTATTTTTTAAGGGCAGACCCACAGAGGAAAATGAATGCTAGTTGCTTTTTATCAGTCAAAGCATTGAAATCATAACCTAAATTAAAAATAAAACTAAGCAACGACAATAAATATTGCAACATGCAGGCAAATGAAAAAGGTCCATGTGGATGGTAGGAAATCATATACTTTGTGCCATGAGCAATAGGAACTTTCCTTCAGGTCACCAATCAACTCAGTCAGTTGAAAGTAATCCATTGTCATCATGGATAATATTATAGATGAAATCCATTGGTGATCAAAAAACACCTAAAATTCCATGCGTCATATGACACAAAAAAAAGAAAAAAAGAAAGAAAGAAAGGAAAAAGCAATTACCATCATCATTCCCCAGGCAGGAAGCTCCAGAGAGACCAAGAAGTGGATGATAAAGGGGCCACCACCACCTCTTAAATCTTGTTGACTACTTCCACATGAGCTATTCAGCATGGGGAGGGAATGGAGCTAAAGAATCTTGCCTAGCTGTTAGATTTCAATTAGAAATTGTCAATAGTTGGGCTCATGATCTTCTAGTTTCATTTGTAAGGTAATAGATTTATCTAAGCATGGTAATTTTCTTACACTTTTAAGCAGATTCTGTCTTTGAATTTTGTGAAGACTCATCCAATATATGCCGAAGCACGTAGACGTTTTAGACTATAAGGAGGAAAACGTCTCCTTATATGCTAGCTTGTCCTATAAGAGGGAGCAGGGAAGGAAATGTCCTCTAGGGCTTATACATTAGACTATTTCTAATAGACTATCAGACCATTTCTCTTCAACTCAGCCTAAAACATACTCTGAACTCTAAAGTTTTTCAATAATCTTATGCAAAAAAAACCTCTAGAATGACTGCTACGTTCTAAACATTACAGTAGAAGAAACCCTAAGCCAGAATTGATGGCAGCTATGTTTCTCACAAAGACCCCCAAAATAAGAAAAGGCCAATGAAAGCCCAAGGATTTCCATCCATTGATTCGGTCAGGAACTGTGGTAGGTACTAGAGATTCAGTAATTTAAAAATATTCAGACACATTTAAGTTTTGTGTGTGTGTGTGTGTGTGTTTTTGTTTTTGTTTTTGTTTTTGTTTTGAGACGGAGTCTCGCTCTGTCGCCCAGGCTGGAGTGCAGTGGCCGGATCTCAGCTCACTGCAAGCTCCACCTCCCGAGTTTACGCCATTCTCCTGCCTCAGCCTCCCGTGTAGCTGGGACTACAGGCGCCCGCCACCTCGCCTGGCTAGTTTTTTGTGCTTTTTTAGTAGAGACGGGGTTTCCTCGTGTTAGCCAGGATGGTCTCGATCTCCTGACCTCGTGATCCGCCCGTCTCGGCCTTCCAAAGTGCTGGGATTACAGGCTTTAGCCACCGTGCCCGGCCCACATTTAAGTTTTTAAAAAAGAGAGAAAAAATAAGTAAATAGAGAAATAACAGTTGCACTCAAGGAATTTACATTCCAACAGAAAAGTCAGACACTAAACATCAAATTGTGCATAGCTATTTAATTAAAATTACGCTAAGAAAACAGTTGACAGGTATAGTACTGGTGTTCTCCAATTTAATTTAAAGGAGCTTAGATTCCTGGGGGAAGGGGAGCAATAAGATGTCAGCTAGCCAAAAGCATTCCCCTAAAAATGCTATTTAAAATAAAGTTTAGCAGCATTTTTTCCTGGGATTATGGATCTAACCTCCAGTTCTGGCAACTGGACTCACTATTGAATCTGGGCACCAAATTAAGAATCACGGTAGCCAATGGCAACCCAGCTCCCATAAATTCAAAGCCTCATATGAAACTCTATGTACTGTATATTTCACTTTACCCCAGTTTTTTGCTTGTTTGTTTGCTTATTTCCTTGCCAGCTTCACATTTTACAGACTCTCATAATAATTCTAAGAATAGCTCTAGGCCGGGCGCGGTGGCTCAAGCCTGTAATCCCAGCACTTTGGGAGGCCGAGACGGGTGGATCACGAGGTCAGGAGATGGAGACCATCCTGGCTAACCCGGTGAAACCCCGTCTCTACTAAAAAATACAAAAAACTAGCCGGGCGATGTGGCGGGCGCCTGTAGTCCCAGCTACTTGGCAGGCTGAGGCAGGAGAATGGCGGGAACCCGGGAGGCGGAGCTTGCAGTGAGCTGAGATCCGGCCACTGCACTCCAGCCTGGGCGACAGAGCGAGACTCCGTCTCAAAAAAAAAAAAAAAAAAAAAAAAAAAAGAATAGCTCTCATATGGCTTGGCTGCCCCACCCAAATCTCATCTTGAATTGCAACTCCCACAATTCCCATGTGTCATGGGAGGAACCTGATGGGAGGTGCTTGAATTATGGGGACGGGGCTTTTCTGTGCTGTTCTCATGATAGTGAGATCAGTCTCATAAGATCTGATGGTTTTAAAAATGGGAGCTTCCCTACACAAGCTCTCTCTCTGTCTGCTGCCATTCATGTAAGACATGACTTGCTCCTCCTTGCCTTCTGCCATGATTTGAGGTCTCCCTAGCCCTGTGAAACTGTAAGTCCATTAAACCTCTTTCTTTCATAAATTGCCCAGTCTCAGGTATGTCTTTATCAGCAGTGTGAAAAAGGACTAATACAAGCTCCATCTTAAATTTGACAACCAGAGTAACAATTACTTGACTTTTCTGTTTCCTTTCTACAACAAATTTTTTAAATAAATGGGAATGCTTCTCTTTGTGTAGAATCAAGGCATATTTTTAAAAGTAGAAAAATATTTGTCCAGTTTGAAAAACAACTGCTGTGATCTATCCAGAACCTTAAAACTATAGAATCATATTATATTGGACTTTGGGTAAATCTTAGAATGAATCTCATCCAGCCCTTCATTTTATAGAAAAAGAGACTGATAATGTGAGACTTTGTGAGGACCTCAGCCATTTAACCCTCGAGACATTAAACTGGTGTGTATCAAAGATATATGAACTTTGACATGGAACCACAGGCTGAATGGAACCCATTTAAATATACAAAATTGTATGTAAATGAACAGCTATGTATAGTCACAATCAAATTAGATGGTAAATCACTACTCTTCAATGTCAAGAATACAAAGTAGTTCCACAAACAATGTGGTTGTGGTATTGTAGTTTGTACTATATAAAATGCCCAATTCAGTATCTGGCTGTTGGAAAAGACTTTGCTTTTAGGAGGAGCCCATCTTAACAAAAGATGAGTAGGGCAGAATCAACATGGCCTCTTGCCCCAACAACCACCCACTGAATCAGATGAAACATACCACAAGGCAATTTGAATTTTTAAAAGCAAAACCTCAGGAAGACTCCTTTGCCCATTTTTCCTACTGCTCACTAAAACAAATGTTCTTGATTTTTGACTGCTCAACATCCATTCTCCAATCTTCTGGCAACAACAGCTGTTTTCCTTTAGATAACCTCCCCTTGTCCATTCAGGCATGTTGTTCAGGTGGGGTTGACTCCATCCTGTCTCACCCCAGACTCCAACAAAGAGCACATGGCCTATGCCTGGCCAATAGGAGCATTTCATCCCTTGACCACGAACTGGTTCAAGGTTAGCACATGACCCAAGCCAGGCCAAAGTCTACATTCGGGACTTCTGTGGAAATCACTGAGAAAGAGAAGAGCTTTTCTTATTAGTTTGGAGCTGCCCAGAACCACAGTAAGAAGAGAGATGATCTGAGAATGCAACCAACATAGAAGAAAGCAAAAGAACAACATAGAAAGAGAGTCTGAGTCTTAATGACGTTACTGAATCCCTAAATTCAGCACTGCTGGAGCCAAACCTTCCCTGAAACTCCCAGTTACTTGCTCCAGTAAAATCTTTGTCTTTTATTTTTCATAAGTAAATTTGAATTGGGCTTTTCTCTTTTGCAAACACAAGTGTCCTGATCAATATACTAATTTTCCCACCTTTCCCAACCCCCCTCATCCTTGGACTTCCAGGACAGTGTAATGGGCACCAAGGATCTGAACTCTAGCTCTTGTTCCCCCATTTTCTTGAGCCACATCCTCTCTAAGCTCCAATGTCCTCATAAAAAGGGGATGGAGGCTGTATCTTTCCTATGTAGTAACATTAATATAGATCTTACCTTAAAGGGTTTTGAGATCGTTAAGACAGGTCATTAATACAGAAGCTCTGGCACACTTTGGTAAGTATGTTAATGCTTTCAAAAATGAAATGCCATTATTTGCTTGGATTATCTCATTTCTCATTTTGGTTCTTTTATCCTGATTCTTCCATGTTGTTAAATACAAACACAGATCACTGTTTAATGAATTGTGGTACCCAATTATCTAGCCATTTTTATAAAAACTTAAAATCTTAATCTAAAATAAAATGACTGGCTATGTGTAAAAGTGCTAAGAGTGTGTGACTTAGTGGCTCAGATGTGTAGCAAAACAAGCTTTAAATTTCAGCTCTGCACCCACCCCCGTTGTGTGGCTGTGGTCAAATCATTTAATCACTCTGGGCCTCAGTTTGCCAGTATGTTCAGCAGAGATAAAATCACCCCATTTTTTTGAGTTGCTGTGAAATTAAAGCATATACACAGGGTCTGTCATATAGATGAAGCTCAATAAATGGGAAGGACAATATTGATCATTAATATTGCTAGTAAGAGTGCCAGAGGCAATGGGGTCAACTCTGAGAAGACAGGTGAGGCTGGAGGGATGACACAGAAGTACCAAAGACCACTGTGGCAGAACAGGTTGGGTGAGTATCAAAGACCTCGACTAGTGGGGTCCAGAGTTCTGGGGCCAGAGGGTCAAAAACAGCAGGACTATCTCTTTGTTCACAGCTTGTAAACTTTCCTACTCCTTAATAGGTTTTGAGGCCCTGCACTTTGAGCTCACCAAGCTTAGGGTGTGTGTCTTGATTATTTTTGTCTTTCTGTCTTTTAAGAAGTGATTGGTAGATGCTCACTGTGATTTGAACATGATCATCTCTTATCCAAGAGGAAAGGCTGCCTTTACTTTTTGGTGTCCATTCCCAAGAAAAAGAAGGCCAGACAGAGCCCATAGCATGTACTTTTTCATTGGAGAGGAGACTTTAAAGTTCTGTTTCATGTGGTTAACCCAAAATGTTCTCATCCATCTCCGGATGCCCTAGTGTCTCCAGAGTTGTGAAGGTCAGTGCTCTGAGGTGTGTGATCAGACCAGTGCAGCATAGGAATCACTTGGGAGCTTGTTAGAAATGTATGTTCTCGGGCTCTTTACCAAACCTACTGAGTCAAAAACTCTGTTGGTCAGAACCAGGAATCTGTTTTAGTAAGAACTCCAGGGATTCTAATGCGCACTAAAGTTGGAGAAACACTGCTCCAGGTAGCACCTTAATGCAGTCGGCTATTCATATCCGTGGGTTCCACATCTGTGGATTCAAACAACCACAGGTCAAAGATATTAGGAGGAAAAAAATGTGTCTGCCCTGAATAAGTACAACATTTTTTTATTGTTGTTATTCCCTAAACAATACAATAAAAGAGTTATTTACATTGCATTAGGTAATATAAGTAATCTAGAGATAAACTATATGGGAGAATATGCATAAGTTATATGCAAATGCTATGCCATTTTATGTCAGAGACTTGAGCATCTGCAGAGTTTGGTATCCATGAACGGTCCTGGAATCAATCCTTCACAGATACAGAGGGATGACTGTATACATGTTTTTGAAGCCTGTAAGTAAAACTTCTAGCATTTCCATGTTGAGGGGCAAGTGGAAGCTACAATTACATCCTTACTCAATCATGTAGCTCATGTTCATGATTCTCATGGCAAATTATTTCAAAAATATTTGCTAAATACCTACTAAACAAAAAAGGTAAGATCTTGATCTCTGACCTTAAAAAGTTCTAGTTTCTTTTCTTAAGAGACCAAAGGGTCAGCTGCAGGTGGAGGCACCAATTTCCACGTATTAGTCATGACTCTGGGTTGCCTTTTGGGAGGTATGTGGAGTTAATATGAATCCTCAGTCTATATCAGACCCATTATTGATATAATAATAGGCAGAGCATCCTTCTGCCTTGGTTTATAGTGGGCAAACCTACAGCTTTAAAGCACAGTAGGTTTAAACTCTTAAGAGCCAATGTATGATAAGCGACCTCAGAAAAGTAAGCCAGGTCTTTCTAGACCTACTCAGCCATGACCAGGTGATCTCAGCATCAGCACTAATCCAGGTATATTAGTCCTGGACATTTAGAAAAGATTATATGTGATCATATGGATGTAAATGTGAGAAGAACAATGTAAGGTAACAGTATAAGGGATAGACATGGATAGTGTGTGTAAATCATTACGGCAAAAGAAACCAAAAAGAATAGTTAGGTAAGGTAATCAATCTTCTGATGTGTGTGACAACTACCTGGCACTTGGCCAGATTTTATAAGTAGTCCTCTGAAGTAGTGAATGTTTTTAGTAATTGATTTACGCAATTTCCCCCATACCTATACACACTTGTAAAGAACCAATATTTAGTGCCAGATCCAGCATCTGAAGACTTAAAAATAGAGAATCCTGATTAGCTGTGTTTGCAAGACTTCCCCAACATAACAGATGTCAGGAGACGAGTATGACATCATGTTATAGATGATTTTTGTAACGTCATCACTTTGAAAAATTAAAATTAGGGTCAGCCTAGTGGAGATCTTTTATCTTTTCTTTTTATAGAAAATGAACAAACAAAATGTGATGATGAATATATTAAGGAGAAATGCATCCAAAAGCAATTTGCCCTTCCAGACAGGCTCAACAAAACACCAGCAGGAGCCACACAAACACTTGGGTACTGGAGGCAAAGGACAATAAAGGATCTTGGGAAGTGCCTCTGTCCTCCTTTCTGGGGCCTACAAAGAGAAGCCTAGTCCTTTCAAGCAGTTTCTCCAGATTTTACAACCTAGTTCTGCTGGTTAGGAGGAGAGAGGATCCTCAAGAAGAATCAGTGCATGCCAATGGCATTCCAGAAGAAATTCACCATCAAAACTCACTACTGCAGGTAATTTTTTTTTCCTAAGAGAGAACTTCTCCCTGGAGAGAGAGGAAAAATAGGCTTAATTTGTCCTTTTACAAATCATATACTGGGTTCTGAACTGCAAACGTGCTTAATGAAAGAACAGATGCTCACAACTACCACATCGGGTTAAGTACTTAGGCACTGACATGGAAGCATGAAGGGCACCTGCGTATCCATTCCTAAACTTCTTTAGTCTGTTTATTATCTATGCAATGTAAAAAAACGTTTTTAATCAGAACCCCTAAGTTGCCAAATTAGCAAATAAAAATACAGGGCCCAGTTAAACTTGATTCTTCAATAAATGAGTAATTTTTCAATACAAGCATATCCTAAATATTGCATGAGACTTACTTACATATATATATACACACATATATATATTCATATACAGATATGTATGTGTATGTGTGTGTATATATGTGTGTATATACACACATGCATACACATACATACCTGTATATGAATAGATATATACACATATATGTATGTATATGAATAAATATTTTTATATATGCTGTTTATTTTAAATTCAAATTTAACTGGGCACTCTGAATTTTATCTGGCATCTTATCCCTGAACCTATCAATGGGAAATTTCTCTCTTGGAACTAAAGATTAGCCCAGGTGGAAGAGAATATAGGAATGTGGAAACTAAACTTTTTAATGTGTACAGGGTCCTGCAGATTGCACTATGCTTACTCTACAACTTTCCTGTGAAGTAAGACCAAAGTCCTTAATCCTCACTTTACAAGTGTAGACTCTGTGTTAAAGAGTTGCAAAATAAAAGAGCTGGGATTCAAATCAAGATCCTCTGACATTTTGTAGAGGACTCTGTCAATCACTACACTAAACAAATTTGAAAAAGGAAGAATTAAACAGATTGGCTAGAAGGGGCTGCTTTAGCAAGTAGAAATACCTGGCGCAAGCGTGGACAATCTTTTCTATTTTCATGCCTAAGTAAGCAATCATCAGTCTGTGCTCTTCACAGGCTAAGAGTGGCCATTAAGAAATGAAAGCAAGTTTAGATTTCACCAGCATGTTTGGATTTGACATTTTGCATTTCAAGAAACCAAGGTCAGCTCAATCCTTTTAGCACTGGGACCCAGATACCACCATGATTTAAGCAAACAACAACCCTAGTGAATTTAAGGGTAAGTGGTGGAGTAATTGCTCACAGCCTCTCTTGCTTTAATTTGGACTATCTTTATTTCTAAATCCATTAAGGAGAGCTTTGTTTCACTCTGCAAAACACTAGTAAGCTCTGTAATGAGATCGAATTTATCCTTGTGAATACTGTCAGAAAATTAAAAAATGAGTATCAGAAATAAAATGTTAACCTTCTCAACATTAGCTGTCTTATTTTACATCTCCAAGGAAAGCTATAGCCTGAAGAACTCTTAGGTTAGAAAATTATAGAAAACTAAACTGCATACTTCTTGTTTAAAAAAAAAAAGGACATATTGTGAGATTAATCTATCCCTGGCAAGACATTCCAAATTCAAATTTTTCTCTAATCTTCCTCAAAACCAAATGCTAAGCTATATTTACCATATCAAGAAATAACTGAGTTTCTAATATCCCAGAAACAAACTTATGTTTCTCATCTGTTTGTTCATTTTTAGAAGCTGTGCAATGAGTAACAATTGCCTATGAAAACTGTCTGTGAAGAATATTGTCAGAAATTCCAAACTGCTCCAGAGTGGTGGCAAGAAAGTCCAGAGATTATTATTGGGTAATGACATTGGAAATAAAAAAGTATATAGTATTACAGTATTGAGCTATTAGAGTAAGGAATCAATTCAAGGAGACAAGCAAAATTTATATACTTTATTGATTTTAAATTTTACATGCTCTGCTATATGAGTAAATCTTTTGTAGTAATTCTAAAGCTTTGAAATATTGTAAATAACAGGGACTGTAGGGAGTTCAGGACAGCTATTTTGTCATACTGAGAGTATATAGCCTTTAATGCATATTACAAGAAATTGGAGTAATGAAATACCTTAAAGCTAACTTAAGTCAGGGTTGACGTGTTTTTGTTTGGTTTTGTTTTTTGTTTCCAAAAACAGAACACGTATCAGGTAGTGAAGTAATTCCAGGTAGCATTCTACTTAAGGAAAAGCATAATTAAATTGATCTTATTGTATTACATAAACCCAACATATCCTGCGTAAACTCAGAAACGGGTGGCTCTTCGTAAAATGTGGCTGGATGCTGCCAGGCGCAGTGGCTCACACCTGTAATCCTAGCACTTTGGGAGGCCGAGGCAGGTGGATCACCTGAGGTCAGGAGTTTGAGACCAGCCTGGCCAACATGGCAAAACCTTGTCTCTACTAAAAATACAAAAATTAGCCGGGCGTGGTGGCAGGCACCTGTAATCCCAGCTATTCTGGAGGCGCCTGTAATCCCAGCTATTCAGGAGAATCACTTGAACCCGGGAGGCGAAGGTGCAGTGAGCCGAGATCATGCCACTTCACTCCAGCCTGGGCATAACAGCGAAAACTCCGTCTCGAAGAAAAAAAAAAGGTAGCTTGATGCTAACCAACAGCAGTAAAGTTTTCTCACACAAAAACAAATGCACTGGAGGAAAACACTGAAACAATAGTTGACTCAGGATTCCATCCCAGAGAATTAGATTTGAAATAACCCTGTATGTTCAATGTTGAATCGAAAAACCTCAATGTTGGGCGGTGGGAGAGCCTGTTTCCAGATAGGCCTTTGAGTAAGCCAGTCAGGTTCCTGGAGCTTACCATTTGTATTAAAAAGATCAGTTTTGGTCATTTGTAACTTTCAATCATATATATAATATACAAAATGACAGACACGAAGGAGGTGGGAGGCGTTTTACATTTTTATTGCAATGAGGCCTACTGACGCTTAGGAAAACGTTTTGACACATTCAAGTGTGAGCAACAAATCTGTCCACTGATTCATAAACCACATGTTTACTTAAAGAAGCCTGGTCCAATAAATGAGGATCAAAATTTCAAGTGCTTAAGTCCATAAAATTCCCTAAAGTGAAATAGTGTCAGCAGAACACATTTTGACCTTCTTAAGATGAGTAAAGATTTTCAAATAAATGCATAGCCTGCTTATATTATTATTCTCATTTCTATAAAATTTGTTTTATTTTTTATATCTGTACCCTATTTTTTTTTTAATTCTGAGAAGCCATAAATCAACTTTTCAATATTTAAACTGTATGAGTATGTGAATGCAGTACTCAAGTAACTAAGCCCTGACTACTTTTTGCAATTTTGACTTATATTTACCCAGCGCATGTCAGTATGCTTGTTTGGAAGCCCTATTCATTACAAAAGTTTAGTTATTTTTTCTTGTTGTGCCACTTCTCACACACACAAAGCTATATAAAATAATGATTCTACACATTTGCAAAGACCTAAAGGAAATGTTGCTGATCCTAAAACACATCACATTCAGATGAAGGAAAACTGGTTCTGTATTTTTTTAGAGATAAGTTTCATATTTCTTCAGGCTTCTAATGTGAGCTATTAAGAATGGAAATCAAAGTAACTTAACTATTAACACTTAAAAGTGAAGCAATGGATCATTACAGTTTCTTAAAATGGGAAAACCTTCTCAAAACTGGATATTTCTAACCAACCTACCAGGTTCTTATGCTGGCCACCAGCATAGGCAACCTTTGTATGTTGGAGAAGGAGGGGGAGGAGGAATTCCTGTTAGGGGAGGGAAGTGGGCAGGAATGGTATAGGAGAAAAAGAAAAGAAAGAAATCTAACTCAACAACCTTGAAAAGTTAATTTGGAACTTTTGTTAGGGACTTTGGACTTCATTAAACTCCATGTATCACTATAGCAGCATGATCTCAACAGTTTGAAAGGTATTTGTCATCAGCAAAAGAAAAACATTATTTTTAAAGGAGTAAAGAGATTGATGCATCACTACGGACTACTTAAGCCCCACGCAGTTTCAGTCTTTAGTATTAATCTAAACGTGATGGCTTTTACATACGGCGCATAATTAAACATTTTCTTTTCAGGGCTTTATAGAATCCCCATATGTTTTTAATGGCATCATCTGAATGTTTTTCTTAATAATTCTGGCAGCCTGCTCCCAAATCTTCAAGCTTGTTTTTTGTTCCTAATATCTTTTCTACAGAGGCTGCATTGTGCCAGAGATTGAGTAAAGCTCTGAGGGCCTATGGTCGGACAAGACACACACAGAGACACACACACTCACATTCTGCTTGCTCCTCTCTCTTTATTTGCAATCTGTACTGCTGTTGGCACTGGAAAAAGATATGTGAGAGAGAGAGAAAGCAAGGAAAAAACACAGGAGCCTAGGTCACAGCTTTACTCCACCACTGTGACACAGGCTGTCTCTCTTCTTTGGTCAGACTTTGCTAACTATGTCGTCTGTCTGTCTATAGAAGTTTGATGTGCATACTTAGGTGTGTGCATGCTAGTGGGATGGGTTGACTTTGGCGGCTGCAACAAATGGTTTCCCTGACACTCTCGGGGTGAACGTGCCGTGATTTGCTGATTCCATACCTACTGCCTCATGGGAACAGACTTCCTCCTTTCGAGCAGTGGTCTATTTTCTGAGCCAAAACCCTTCAGACATGACCCATAAAACGGAAATAATGAAATGTTCACCATTTGGCTTAGTCAGGCACATTTTGAGTTGTAAATCAGAATCACTTCCATTTCAGATGATGTAAATGTAACCCAATGATCAAACATATATACAAGAGAGGACATCGGGATACAATAATAAGCTGAGACTCTAATATCCATGTCTACCCGGGATTACAGTGCACATAGTCTCAAACATAGAACATAAGAGCCTCTTCTTGAAGAATGAGTAAATCAAAGAGAAGAATGTGCCTCATTGTTGTTCATGTGTAGCTTGCATTTGCTTTATCCCAACATAAATTTAGATTCTGGAAATTGACAAAGACAATAAATAACTCACATTTGAATCATAAGTCTCCTTTAAATTGAGTGTTTGAACTCAGATCCAAGTTTTGAAGCATAATATTTTTTAAAAAAGAAGTATTTTCACACTCTTTCCATATTTGTCTTCTTGAAATCTGATGACGTGAATGAATAAAATGGAAATAGTAACTGAAACAGCTTCCTTATGCTACTTTCTTCATTGAACTTCATTTATTTACAGATGGCCAAGTGGCTGTGAAGGCATTTGAAACTCTCCTATTATTAAAAAGTTAGATTTATCAAAACTTTCAAAGAACTGGTTTGTGTTTCAGAATTCCACAGATGATGTGCCTTAAATAGAAACAACCACCCTGGAAAATCTTAAAACATATGCAGGCAAACAAGAGCAGAAACAAGTTATCCAGGAAGGGGAATTCTATGGCTTTCTCTGGTACCTCTAACATTTGTTGTTGGAACTTGGCTAAAACAACAAATAATCTTTAATAGTATCTCTTAAATAAACAAAAATACTTTTTAAAAATCCAAATCTCATTTTTTTTCCCATTTGAATTGCTGTAGGAGAATTTATAATGTGGCAAACACAATTTTTTAAAAAAGGAGGTTCTAGAAATAAAGTGATTGAATAAAAATTAAAAATAGGGCCTTTAAAAAACTCAATTGACATTCCCTGAATCCAGACACCACTTCAGCTGCTGGGTCTCCTAGCACCAGTCAAAGGAAGGAGCTGCCAGAGAATCAAAGCCACAAGGTCTAATAAGCTCACAGTCCACCAGGGACTATCACATCAGAACTCCTACCAGGCCCCCACACAGCTGTGCAACCTTGGTTAAAACCCAGAAATACATTTCTTGAAAGGTTTTGAGTCATGAAAACCAGCAGGACAATAATAGTTTTGATCTTCTATCAACAATTTGATTGAGGGACCTTCCCCTATTCTTCCAGAGCAAACTGCATCCATGAAAATAGCTTGATGGTATCTCCACATTTGAAACAACTCTCCTGTTCAGCTCGCTAACAATTGCCAAGGCTTCCCATATCTAGATCCTGTAGCATTTACCACCACAAGCCCAATACAAAGAAGCTGAAGTAACAGCCAGTATGACATCCCCACTCCCCAACATTTCAAACTTGGTTAGTAAGGATGAGATCCTCTTGCAGGTCTGAGAACAGTTCCAAATCAGAGCAATGAAGAATTTGAGAAGTCCTAAGCCAGGTGCTAGCTGGGCCTGATTTTCATGACTTTTTTGTTTGTTTGTTTTAGTAACAGTGCTAACCTCACCCCTTAGAAGAGAGAAAGACCCAGCCTCATGCCCCGAAACAAGTAAATAGATGCCTGCTTTGTACTGGTCCAGCACCCAAGTTCCTCTAGGACTGGGCCTGCCTTCTCTTCATCTTCTTACATGCAACCATTTGGGGGATATTGCCCTATGTCAGGCGCTGTGTTGGGCACTGGAGAGAAGAATTAGAATAAATAGGACACGATCTCTGCTCTCAAATAACTCAAAGTAGAAAAAAGGATATACATATTTTAAGTACAGTACAATATGATAAAGGTTGTAGCGGAGGCAGAAACAAATTGGTATGAAGAACAAATATGGGGATTGCTAACTCTGCTGGGGAAGAACCTAGAAAATTTCACAAAAGAGGTGACATCCAAGGTAGCACTTAAGGATATTCAAGTGGTAGAAAAAGCAGAGGGTACAGAAAGTTAGAAAGGCAAGGAGAGCTTTCTAAGAAGGGAGCACAGCACATAAGGCTGACCAGAGGTTCCCAGTTGATGTTTACACGAATCACTTGGGGGTACTTCTTAAATTGCAAATTCCTGGGCGTTACTCACAGATTCTATTTCCGTTGGTCTAACTCAAGGACCTGGAGTGTGCATCTTTAACAAGTAGGTAGATCTCAGGTTACACTTTAAAAGGCAACTGGCCAGGGTCATGAAAAGCGCATTATGTGTTTGAGGGATGCAAAGCATTTAGTATAAATGGAGCATAGATTTGAGGGGTGAGAGGTGAACTGACAGAGCTGGTCAATCAGGTCCAAGAGGAATTGTGGAGTCTCCCAGCCACCTATGACGCCCTAAAAATGAGATTCCAGGAAGCTTCAGGAACCAAGAGCCACCCTCAGAGCTGCACCAGGGCTTGGATCTAGTCTCTATAGCTGCAGCCACTCGGGTGTCTGCCGCACTTGGGTGTCAGCAGGGTAGAGGGCGAGAGGACGAGCATAGACAGCCTAATGTTTCAATCCCAGCTCTGCCACTTACTGACTATAGTCTTGGCAATTTATTAACCATCTTGGGCCTCAGTTCTTCCTCTGTGATGAGAAAAATAATTCCAAAATGCCAAGGTCAGTCTAAAGGTTAAATGGTATAATGTCCATGTAATACCTATCTCAGTACTTTACTCATAGTAATATTTTTAGTAGTAAAAACTATTTATTGAAAATTCAGATAAGCACAAAAAAAAAAAAAGATGGATTTCAAATAGAGGGAGTCATGTTTTGCCTGCATGACAAAGATGTAGAATTTCCCCATGACAGAGCCTCTCCTGCAGGTTACCACACCTAAATGTCACCTAGCTGTCAGCACTTCAGATACACAGACCCTTTGCCTATTTCCTAATGTGGGTCCTATCCCTGGTCAGCAGCCTTTTTCAAGTTCAATCTTCCCTGGTCTGACATACCTTCCCACCATCATCACCTGCAAACCTGATGGCTCTTCACCAGTTCTATATTTCCTGATCACACATAATACGAAACTTATCTCAGTGCCATTATGACTTATAAGGGTTGGCACTGTGCCTGAATACAATTATTTATCTGCCAAAGGCACACTTAACTGACTGTTTCACCATGCTCCTGATCTCTCTAGCATAAACAAACCAAAGCAGAGGAAGAGAAGCCATAATACTGAGGATGGTGAATAACTTTATTTTGAATCCTTGTCTCCTCATTACAGTAACAGTAACAAAACTCTAAATTTAAAGGATACTCTGGAGTTTCAAGATGTCTTTTCCAGTCTCTCTCATATGACCCTCTCCATAACCTCATCAGAGAGGCAAGACATTTGTCCCCATTTTACACATGGGAAAATATTGAGCCTCAGAGGAATTAAATGACTTAGTCACATGGCCATCAAACTACAAAGACCTGAACCCAGGCCTCCTAACTCCTGGTACAAGTGGCCTCCAATATTCTACATCTGCCACCTCTCATTTTCTACTAAAATTGACCTTCAGCAGGAGAGTTAACGAATACTCATGGGTCCAAACCCTTCCACATAAATGGTTACAAGTCTTGAATCACACGAAAACAAAACCTGTATAGCAGTAAAGCCTAAAAAATAGCTTTATTAATCTACTTCTGAAGAAGGGATTAATTCTAAAGACATTACAGAACCAACTGGATTCCCTTTTGTACCAATTGGGAGCAGATTTGGAGCCACAGTTGGTCATCATGGTACAGGAGAAATAACAAGTTTTAGATCAAAAGGATCTGGGTTCACAATCCTGACTTAGCCACTCCAGTGCATGCATCATCTTGGGCAAGTTCCTAAAGTTTTGAGTCCAATTTTTTAATCCTTAAAATGGTTTGATCACTTCTAAGCTCAAGTGTGATTGTACAACAATAAACATCACAAGTCTAGCTTGAAATCACATAGAGGCCCTTAGCAATTGTTTATCCCACTTACCCTAGACCAGTGTTACCAAACTTTAACATGCATGAGAGCTTGTTAAAACAGTTTGCTGGGCTGCCCCATGCTCGGAGTTTCTGATTCAGTGTGCCTGGGTGGAACCTGAGAATCTGCACTTCTAACAAGTTCCCTTGAGTAAGGCAGATGTTGATGCTGCTGGCCCAAGGGATCACGCTTTGAGAACCACCACTCTCAAGCCAGACAAAGGTGCCATGAAGACATTGAAATAGAAACCACTGGCTAGAAATCTCTACCCTAGAATGTTGATGCTGGGTGTCAATTGCTAACAAGCAACACCAGCTAGGAAAACAGAAGAGCAAAGACCCATAATCCTGACTCCTTTGTGGACTTATCAGGGTCAGAGGATTCCATGCTAGGTAAGCACTTTGTCTAAGACTGCTTATAATTAAGACGTTCAGAATTTCCGACCGAAGGACCTCCCAACTCCACTTCTGGAAACTATGCTGCCTTATAAATAGCCTCTGAAAATCCCTGGGAGCACCTAGAGCAGTGAAATCCAGCATGAATCTAATTGAAGCTGCTTAATCGAACATCAAGTTGCCCTCAGTGTGATTTTTACATTGCTGGCTCCTCAGTCGCTTCCCCCCCCCCGGCCCTACCCCACATGCACACACAAATTTACTGAATCTGAGAGTCCTTCAGGAGTGCAATTAGGACAGTCATTTAAGAGATGCACCAGCAATACCTCATTTTTACACATAGACATTTTTCTCAAAGAGAATCATGGATTTTGCTTCTTGAAGAAAGTAACAACAACAAAACCCCAGAAAATACGTTAACCCTATTTTATGAAGGTGGTATAGACAGTATATCCTCTTTTGTTTCTAGATGGGAAGAATACATAAAAATGTGATGAACAGGCACTGGCATATATATCGCCCTATTCTTGTGAAGAAATTTGTAATATATCTCTATTCTGCTGCAGCCGATGCCACTGAGTCATCAATTTCCACTGTATTATCCAATGTTCCGCTTGGTTGGAATATTAAGCAGCCATCAGATTTTGAACTTCACATTTCCTCACATTTGGCCCTTCACTGATCAAGCTTTGTTTCTCTGTGATTATCGATATATATCAGACCCCAGAATCAACTTTCTTTGTTTTATCAAGACCTGGTGTGTAGTGATTCAGATTTATCATTTTTACAACAGTCTCTTCCCTGCGGGCTCCAGGTCGTGATGGTGGCATTGCCAGGATTTATGGTGGGGATTGTTGACGGAAAATGTATGCTCTTTTTGATTTTCCTTCTTTCCAACACCTGGTTCTTATTTTCCCAACTCTAGCTTCTGCCATTTTAAGCATTATTTACCATTCGCTGAAATGCATGGGTCTATTTGGAGGGGGATGTGTAAGGTAAAGGATGAATTTTCACTGTTGGCTACGATTTTTTCCTCTTATCAACAACCTGGTGCTGATTTTTTTTTTTTTTTTTTTTTACATTTCCTTATGTCGGTAGGGGCCTGGAGTTCATATTCATTTCTCACTTGTTTCTCCTTATCTGACACGACGTATTAGTTCTCTCAGAAGGAAAAAGAAAATGCAGGCTGGGTTAAGTTTCTCACAGAGGTTTTTGAATTCTGTCTGTGATTCACGCTGTAGGTGGTCACCTCCCTTTCCAACCTGGATAGGTTATTTATTACTTAGTGAAGCCTCCTCTCTCTCCAAGTCCCAGAGCAAGACTAATTTTCTTTAGAGTCTAAGAAGTTATTTCAGAATAACTTGGCAAAACGTAGAGTTTTTAAAGCGTGATAGTAACCCATTGTATTTACCAATATTGAAGAAAACTGTAAAAGGTGGGGATGAAATAAACAAAATTGCTCACACCTGAGAAATATTTGATTTTTGAAGACTAACATTTAGGTTTCCCTGCCAATGCAAATCAAAAACCAATCAAAGCTGTTTTTCTACCAGAGATACCTAGAGTGCTTCCACTGTTTTTTTGCCTCCTCTCCTGCACCCAGGAGATGCACTGTGAATTTCTAATAAAAATTGATTTGTATTTCCTCTTTTTACCAAGGTTTCTTTTGTTAATCTGGATACTTTTCCAAGAGGCCACGTAGTTTGGGGTAGAATTCAAATAGGAAAAATACTTAACATCCCCTCCATCTGTCCTTCTACTCATTCCTAAAAATAGAAGTCAACTTTTCAGACTAAGATTTTTAAATAAAAAAATTGGGAAATTGGTCAATGACGTATGCTCTGGTAGAGATAGCTAATAACCCCCCTGGATAAAGCACCCAGATATTCCGATTTTCCCAGAACAGTTCCTGTTTACGCTTAATATCCCCGTGTAATTAGTAGTAGTGGCATCTTTCACTCTCATAAGTGTGTCATTTTGGATGAAAATTATGTGGTCATACTCTCCTGTATCCACTCCCCCCATTCTTCCTTTTATTAACAAAACCCTACTGAATTTTGACAGGACACTTGGTTACCCATTTAGAAACTGCATTTCCAGTTTTTCCTGCAGTCTGGTATGGCCAATTATGTACATAATGAGCAAACACATAGTGCTTCCTATTTGCCAACCACTGTCTTAGGTCCTCTACCAATTAACACACCCAATCCTTATCCCATGAGCAAGGTGCTATTCTCACCATCCCTATTTTACAGATGAGGAAACTGAGAAACAAAAAAGGTTAAACCACTTTTACAAGTGGGATGTGCTGGGATGAGCTGGGATGTGAACCCCAGTGGTCTGACTCCAGAGTCTGTGCTCTGAACCTGCTCCCTCAGAGTGTGACCAAGTTTCAGCTGTGAGAGGAAGTTGCATGGGCAACCTCTCCATTTAGTCCTGAAAGGCAAATGTCATTGTCCCCAGTTCTTTCCTTTCTCTTTCACTCAAGCAGGAACAGGGACTTGGTGCTGGTGAACACAGAAACAACTCTCCAGAAGCTGCAGGAGCCACAGATAAAGGGATCTGAATCCTGGGCCAACTTTCCCTCAACTGCCTGCCTCCCTCTATCTGAGCTGTTCCAGCCTGTACCTTAACTAATATGAATCCACATCCCCACCTCACCAAGTCCCATTTGATGCAAAAGCCTAGACACCCATTGGAGCTAGGCAATGGGAAGATATATGTGAATATTCTATTCCAGTATCAAAATGAATCCTTTTGACCAGAAACAGACATTCCATCCCATTGGCCCCAAGAGTCCTATTCATCCTAATAGCTGCTCCCATACCATTTTTGAGGGACATTTCACCCTAGTTCTATATTTAATTCTAGATACATAGAAAAATTCCATGAAAGGCAAACATGAAAGAAAATGTAGCTAGAGATATGCAGCCTCAGCCCTTACTTTCAAATGTCTAGGTGCCACCTGGGCCTCTTCCCCATCCTAAAGTCATTCCAAAGCAAAGCACTCAGCACAAAGGCCTTCCTCTACCACTGTATAAAATAGAACCCTCTACCCTAGCCCTGTGGCATCCCCCTTTCTCTCTCCCCTCCTTCATTTTTCTCAGCAGCAATAATCACCACCTGATATATGTTAACTTATTTCTTTATTTATAGCCTATCCCATCTGGATTATAATCTCATTGGAGTAGGAACCATGTCTGCTTTGGTCACTGCTTTATCCCCAGCTCCTAACCGAGCCTGATATGTCATAGGTGCCCAATAAATATTGATTAAGCAAATGATTGGAGAATAAAGAGACTTTCAACAGCTGTAACTATGTGACTTTTGGGTTACTAAACCTCTCTGGGTCCCATGATAATAGTGTCTAATAGGGTTGATGTGAGAAATAAAAGAGATAATATATGTCAAATATAGAAACTACCTTCCAGTACCTGGTAAAGGCCCAATATCATGTTAAGAATAACAACTACAGTTGAGATCTGAGAATGGACAGACTGCTTGCTCAAGTGGGTCCCTGACCCCTGAGTAGCCTAACTGGGAGACAGCCCCCACTAGGTGCAGACCGACACCTCACACCTCACACGGCGGGGTACACCCCTGAGACTAAGCTTCCAGAGCAAGAATCAGACAGCAGCACACGCTGTTCAGCAATATTCTATCTTCTGCAGCCTCTGCTGCTGATACTCAGGCAAACAGGGTCGGAGTGGACCTCAAGCAATCTCCAACAGACCTACAGCTGAGGGTCCTGACTGTTAGAAGGAAAACTAACAAACAGAAAGGACATCCACACCAAAACCCCATCAGTACGTCACTAGCATCAAAGACCAAAGGCAGATAAAACCACAAAGATGGGGAAAAAGCAGGGCAGAAAAGCTGGAAATTCAAAAAATAAGAGCACATCTCCCCCTCCAAAGGAACGCAGCTCATCGCCAGCAACGGACCAAAGCTGGACAGATAATGACTTTGATTAGTTAAGAGGAGAAGGCTTCAGTCGATCAAACTCCTCAAAGCTAAAAGAGGAACTACGTACCCAGCACAAAAAAACTAAAAATCTTGAAAAAAGAATGGAAGAATGGATAACTAGAATAATCAATGCAGAGAAGGCCATAAACGAACTGACAGAGACAAAAACCATGACACAAGAAATACGTGACAAATGCACAAGCTTCAGTAACCGACTTGATCAACTGGAAGAAAGAGTATCAATGATTGAAGATCAAATGAATGAAATGAAGTGAGAAGAGAAGTCTAGAGAAAGAAAAGGAAAAAGAAATGAACAAAGCCTCCAAGAAATATGGGATTATGTGAAAACACCAAATCTACATCTGATTGGTGTGCCTGAAAGTGAGGGGGAAAATGGAACCAAGTTGGAAAACACTCTTCAAGATATCATCCAGGAGAACTTCCCCAACCTAGTAAGGCAGGCCAACATTCAAATTCAGGAAATACAAAGAACACCACAAAGATACTCCTCGAGAAGAACAACTCCAAGACACATAATTGCCAGATTCACCAAAGTTGAAATGAAGGAAAAAATCTTAAGGGCAGCCAGAGAGAAAGGTCGGGTTACCCACAAAGGGAAGGGAAGCCATCAGACTAACAGCAGATCTCTCGGCAGAAACTCTACAAGCCAGAAGAGAGTGGGGGCCAATATTCAACATTCTTAAAGAAAAGAATTTTCAACCCAGAATTTCATATCCAGCCAAACTAAGTTTCATCAGTGAAGGATAAATAAAATCCTTTATAGAAAAGCAAATGGTTAGAGATTTTGTCACCACCAGGCCTGCCCTACAAGAGATCCTGAAGGAAGCACCAAACATGGAAAGGAACAACCAGTACCAGCCATTGCAAAAACATGCCAAAATGTAAAGACCATCGATGCTAACAAGAAACTGCATCAACTAACGAGCAAAATAACCGGCTAATATCACAATGACAGAATCAAGTTCACACATAACAATATTAACCTTAAATGTAAATGGACTAAATGGTCCAATTAAAAGACACAGACTGGTAAATTGGGTAAAGAGTGAAGACCCATAAGTTGCTGTATTCAGGAGACCCGTCTCACATGCAGAGACACATATAGGCTCAAAATAAAGGGATGGAGGAAGATCTACCAAGCAAATGGAGAACAAAAAAAGCAGGGGTTGCAATCCTAGTCTCTGATAAAACAGACTTTAAACCATCAAAGATCAAAAGAGACAAAGAAGGACATTACATAACGGTAAAAGGATCAATTCAATAGGAAGAGCTAACTACCCTAAATATATATGCACCCAATACAGGAGCACCCGGATTCATAAAGCAAGTCCTTAGAGACTTACAAAGAGACTTAGACTCCCATACAATAATAATGGAAGACTTCAACACCCGAGGGGAAACATTAGACAGATCAACGAGACAGAAAATTAACAAGGATATCCAAGAATTGAACTCATCTCTGCAGCAAGTGGACCTAATAGACATCTACAGAACTCTCCACCTCAAATCAACAGAATATCGCACTTATTCCAAAATTGACCACATAATTGGAAGTAAAGCACTCCTCAGCAAATGTACAAGAACAGAAATTATAACAAACTGTCTCTCAGACCACAGAGCAATCAAACTAGAACTCAGGACTAAGAAAATCAATCAAAACCTCTCAACTACATGGAAACTGAACAACCTGCTCCTGAATGACTACTGAGTACATAACGAAATGAAGTCAGAAATAAAGATGTTCTTTGAAACCAATGAGAACAAAGATACAACATACCAGAATCTCTGGGACACATTTAAAGCAGTGTGTAGAGGGAAATTTATAGCACTAAATGCCCACAAGAGAAAGTTGGAAGATTCTAAAATTGACACCCTAACATCACAATTAAAAGAACTAGAGAAGCAAGAGCAAACAAATTCAAAAGCTAGAAGAAGGCAAGAAATAACTAAGATCAGAGCAGAACTGAAGGAGATAGAGACACAAAAAACCCTTCAAAAAATCAATGAATCCAGGAGCTGGTTTTTTGAAAAGATCAACAAAATTGATAGACCACTAGCAAGACTAATAAAGAAGAAAAGAGAGAAGAATCAAATAGATGCAATAAAAAATGATAAATGGGATATCACCACCGATCCCACAGAAATACAAACTACCATCAGAGAATACTATAAACACCTCTATGCAAATAAACTAGAAAACCTAGAAAAAATGGATAATTTCCTGGACACTTACACTCTCCCAAGACTAAACCAAGAAGAAGTTGAATCCCTGAATAGACCAATAGCAGGCTCTGAAATTGAGGCAATAATTAATAGCCTACCAACCAAAAAAAGTCCAGGACCAGACGGATTCACAGCCGAATTCTACCGGAGATACAAGGAGGAGCTGGTACCATTCCTTCTGAAACTATTCCAATCAATAGAAAAAAAGGGAATCCTCCCTAACTCATTTTATGAGGCCAACATCATCCTGATACCAAAGCCTGGCAGAGACACAACAAAAAAAGAGAATTTTAGACCAATATCCCTGACGAACATCGATGCAAAAATCCTCAATAAAATACTGGCAAACCGAATCCAGCAGCACATCAAAAAAACTTATCCACCATGATCAAGTGGGCTTCATCCCTGGGATGCAAGGCTGGTTCAACATACGCAAATCAATAAATGTAATCCAGCATATAAACAGAACCAAAGACAAAAACCACATGATTATCTCAATAGATGCAGAAAAGGCCTTTGACAAAATTCAACAGCCCTTCATGCTAAAAACTCTCAATAAATTTGGTATTGATGGAACGTATCTCAATGTCATAAGAGCTATTTATGACAAACCCACAGCCAATATCATACTGAATGGGCAAAAACTGGAAGCATTCCCTTTGAAAACTGGCACAAGACAGGGATGCCCTCTCTCACCACTCCTATTCAACATAGTGTCGGAAGTTCTGGCTAGGGCAATCAGGCAAGAGAAAGAAATCAAGGGTATTCAGTGAGGAAAAGAAGAAGTCAAATTGTCCCTGTTTGCAGATGACATGATTGTATATTTAGAAAACCCCATCATCTCAGCCCAAAATCTCCTTAAGCTGATAAGCAACTTCAGCAAAGTCTCAGGATACAAAATTAATGTGCGAAAATCACAAGCATTCTTATACACCAGTAACAGACAAACAGAGAGCCAAATCATGAATGAACTTCCATTCACAATTGCTTCAAAGAGAATAAAATACCTAGGAATCCAACTTACAAGGTATGTAAAGGACCTCTTCAAGGAGAACTACAAACCACTGCTCAGTGAAATAAAAGAGGACACAAACAAATGGAAGAACATACCATTGGATATTGATATGGAAGAATCAATATCATGAAAATGGCCATACTGCCCAAGGTAATTTATAGATTCAATGCCATTCCCATCAAGCTACCAATGACTTTCTTCACAGAATTGGAAAAAACTGCTTTAAAGTTCATACGGAACCAAAAAAGAGCCTGCATTGCCAAGACAATCTGAAGTCAAAAGAACAAAGCTGGAGGCATCATGCTACCTGACTTCAAACTATACTACAAGGCTACAGTAACCAAAACAGCATGGTACTGGTACCAAAACAGAGATATAGACCAATGGAACAGAATAGAGGCCTCAAAAATAATACCACACATCTACAGCCATCTGATCTTTGACAAACCTGACAAAAACAAGAAATGGGGAAAGGATTCCCTATTTAATAAATGGTGCTGGGAAAATTGGCTAGCCATAAGTAGAAAGCTGAAACTGCATCCTTTCCTTACTCCTTATATGAAAATTAATTCAAGATGGATTAGAGACTTAAATGTGAGACTTAAAACCATAAAAACCCTAGAAGAAAACCTAGGCAGTACCATTCAGGACATAGGCATGGGCAAGGACTTCATGTCTAAAACACCAAAAGCAATGGCAACAAAACAAATGGGATCTAATTAAACTGAAGAGCTTCTGCACAGCAAAAGAAACAACCATCAGAGTGAACAGGCAACCAACAGAATGGGAGAACATTTTTGCAATCTACTCATCTGACAAAGGGCTAATATCCAGAACCTACAAAGAACTCAAACAAATTTACAAGAAAAAAACAAACAATCCCATCAAAAAGTGGGCAAAGGATATGAACAGAAATTTCTCAAAAGAAGACGAGCATACAGCCAACAGACACTGAAAAAATGCTCGTCATCACTGGCCATCAGAGAAATGCAAATCAAAACCACAATGAGACACCATCTCACATCAGTTAGAATGGTAATCATTAAAAAGTCAGGAAACAACAGGTGCTAGAGAGGATGTGGAAAAATAGGAACACTTTTACACTGTTGGTGGGATTGTAAACTGGTTCAACCATTGTGGAAAACAGTATGGCGATTCCTCAAGGATCTAGAACTAGAAATACCATATGACCCAGCCATCCCATTACTGGGTATATACCCAAAGGATTATAAATCATGCTGCTATAAAGACACATGCACATGTATGTTTATTGCGGCACTATTCACAATAGCAAAGACTTGGAATCAACCCAAATGTCCATCAGTGATAGACTGGATTAAGAAAAGGTGGCACATATACACCATGGAATACTATGCAGCCATTAAAAAGGATCAGTTTGTGTCCTTTGTAGGGACATGGATGCAGCTGGAAACCATCATTCTCAGCAAACTATCGCAAGAACAGAAAACCAAACACCGCATGTTCTCACTCATAGGTGGGAATTGAACAATGAGATTACTTGGACTCTGGAAGGGGAACATCACACACCGGGGCCTATTATGGGGAGGGGGGAGAGGGGAGGGATGGCATCGGGAGTTATACCTGATGTAAATGACAAGTTGATGGGTGCTGACGAGTTAATGGATGCAGCACACCAACATGGCACAAGTATACATATGTAACAAACCTGCACGTTGTGCACATGTACACTAGAACTTAAAGTATAATAAAAAAATAAATAAATAAAAAATAAAAAAAGAAATGTTAAACAGTATAAAAATAAAAGCCTCTGCTTATTGAATAAAAAAAAGAATAACAACTAATACAGTACTCAGACAACTAATACTCTATTCAGACTGTGCTATGCACTGCTGTTTCATTTAATAACAGCCCATGTGTTTAGAACCACCCACCCTCTGGTACCATAACAGGAGTCTCGGTTTAGCCACCATTGAACCTTGTTCTGTCCCGTGCCTTGTTCTGTCCTCTTTCTGGAATTTCCTGAGAAAAAAACAGACAGCAATTTCCCAAGGTAGGACAAACCTCAACCCTCTTTAGTGAAACCCAGATCAGGAGTTGCTAGAACTGGTCTTGCCTTTGATAAACACAGCAAAATAGTATTTATTTTAGGATTAGGACCATATCTGGTGGAAAAGTTATTGGGTTTGGAGCGGTTTGTTAAATGTCTCTCTCTCTTTTTTTTTTTTTTTTTTTTTTTGTATTCCTTTAAGATCAGCATTGGCATCTTCCCAGTAATAACCTGAGGTATAGTCAACTTATTCCTTCTTTCTGGACTTTAATTCAGCAGACCCTGAATAGTACAAGCAGACCCTGAGACTGAACCCTATAATCTGCAACAGATGTCTGACACCTAGCTAGGTCATAAGACCTCTTTCCAAAATAAATAAATAAATAAATGAGTGGAGCTAGAGTTCTGAGGATAGCAGATGTTTAAAAAAAAAAAAAAAAGTAGCAGGACAATTTCCAAAGGGGGAAATCCACACTTAAGCTCTGTGATATCTAACTGGCCACTTGCAACTGATAGGGTCTCCTTGCCCATCCTCATGCTTCTAGACCTCAGCTCCTTTTAATTTTAACACTTACCAAACTAGAAATTATCTGGAGGATGGCAACTAAATAAATAGTAGCAGCAGCCACAAATTTGAGTGACTGCCTTATACAGGAACTATATGCCTGTAATTGATTTTTTTAACATTATTTTTCAATCTCATAATCCTAAAAGTAAGCTACTATTATTTTTGTTATTTCTTAATCCCATTTTATAGATGGGGAAACTGCACTTCTGAGAAGTTGTTGCTAGCACCCAAGGCCTCACAACTACTGAGGGGCAAAATGAAGTTTCTAATCCAGATCTTTGTAATTCCCATGCCTACACCCTCTCCACTGGATCTTCCAACATTTAGCCCCTTATAATTCCTATGGGCAGGACATTTCACACATATATTTCTGGACACTTCAATACTAAAATATGAAAGAATTCTTCAAAGTTTACCCAACAAGAATTATTTCCCCATGGGACAACCTCTGGAATGACTGTATGATTCCATTACTCATCCCACAAATGTACCTGCAGTTATAGTTTCATTCTGTGGAATGCTGGGGGACCCTGCTGGTATCTCCAACATAGCCATTAGTACTAGAAATGTCTTACTAGTAAGCCCCTCTTTGTATTTTATCATGTATTGGGTAATTATTTCAGAATGGGTCAAAAGCAAACAACTTTACCTTATTTCCCTGAACCTCAATGTACACATCCTCTGATTATACCCCATCGTAGACAAATGAAATCAGGGACATAAAAGTAGATTCAATCTGAAACTCCCTAATCTCATAAGTAGTTTTTGTTAAGAAAAGTTTTTGTTAGTGAGGTTCCCCCTCAAAACCTGCCAATGTTATAATTGACAGGCTAAAGTTAGTCTATTCCAGGTCTGGACAATTTTAACCTTCATCCCCTTAGCCCTGGTTTAATCTACAGTGCTGGAAAACAGACCAAAAAGTGAGTATCTTAGATATATTGATATAGTACATGCAGCAGAACATTAAAAAAAAAAAAAACTTACCCAAGGAATTCAAATCCTATCACAAATGCCTTTTTCTTTTACTTTAAAAACAAAATTAAAAAAATAAAACTTGAGTAAAAAGGGTGGCCAGGCTTGGCTGGCAGGGCTGATAATACTGGGATTAACAACATGGTTGCTCACAACCTATAAACCTATTTTTTTTCATTTTATAATTCTAAAACAATTACCCCCAAACTCTATACAAGTATAACCTGTTGAAGGCTCTGGCTTCACATTTGCATTATCTGAGGGGATTTTTTAAAAAAATAATGATACCCGGGGTCCCACCCTTAGAAATTCTGACATAATTTGTCTGAGATGGGGTCTAGGCATCAGTGCTGGTTAAAAGCACCCCAGTTGATCATAATGTGCAGCCAGTGTTGGAAGCCATTATTCTAGGCAACTCTCTATTGAGATTCAGTAACTCCTCTGTCCCTATCACATAGCTGTAACTTGCCTCCAGTCAAACAAAACTTCAGATAAAATCTCTTACTGCCAAATTTCTGTCTCATTTATTCTAACTGGTGTGTTCAATTTTTGCCTAATTATTCACCTATTTTCTTCTGATTGGGCCCAAGGTATACTTTTTTGTGACAACCCAAAATTCTCTCCACACTGTGACAACACTAATTCATTAGATAATCCCTTAAAATATCACACCCGCTTTTATTGTTCATAAATGGTAGGTTAGAGAGACATAGATTCACTTCTGATTTGATGACTAAGTTAAAGCAAGTGACTACAAATTCCCTATCCTCAGTTTGCAAAACAGACAGGCTGTAATATTTAATATTTTTGAAATCTCAAAAAACTGTAGTACAACACAACCTGAATTCAAATCACAATCTGCTGTCAACTGACTGTGTAACATTTAGCAAATCTTGATCCCTCTCAGAGCCTATGCTGACTCAGCTACGAAGCAATGGATTTCTTCCTCCCAGAGTACTTGTTGAGGCTAGGATTATCTTGTACTGTTGAAGAAGTTCTGCATCTAAAGTCAGGAGTAAGTAACTACTGGTGCGTGCAGTGACATTAATCAGTTGGTGGTGCTTGAATCTGTATTCTCTTGCCACCCACCAAAAGAGCCCCATTCAGATTTTGGCCAAAGCAAGAGAAGAATAGAGTTCTTACATTTCAAAATCAGGGAAAAGTACCTTCACTCCACCTTCGAAAGTCTTATAAATGTGCTTATAACACAGAGAAGACTCAAGTCCAGTAAATTAGACATTTATGTCAGAATTTGCATTTTCACTGAAAGAAATATTTTATAGATTCAAAACAAATAGATATGGAGAGCACCTGAAACAACCACTTCATTTATTCTTCTATATACGTATGGAACTAGACTATCCAGGAAAGAAATATAGAATAGCTCGTTGTTCTTTAAATATATTAGCAGATGGGTTTCAACAATCTCACTTGATCCAAGGCTTCCATGGTGGATTTATTGAGTAATCTTCACTCAAATCAACCCGAATTCTGATTGTGCTAGTTTCCTCTCAGAGGCCTATGATTCATTTGCCTGTGTATCCTCAAAAGATTTTTTTAATACTAAGTAGCCCTGATTCCTTTAGGCCTTCCCCATAGGACCTCAACTTCCAAAATTTCTTTTGAACCTCCACCAGGCTCCACAATTTCCTACCTCTACCTTATGATTTAGAGTCTCTTCTGAGCTGCAGGACAACTGCCTCTAAGACATCTCCTGAACGTCAAACTCAACATGTCCCTGCCACACTGTCCTTTTCCAGTGTCTATGTTCATAAATGTCACCACCACCCACTTATCTCCACAGTCAGATGTTCACCAAGAACTTTGTACCCTAAATATGTTGTGAATTCTTCCACTTCTCTCCATTTCCACTATCCCCAGTGCAAAGACTATTCTCTTTGGATACTATAACAGCTCCCAGTTGATCCCTTCAAGATCCATGCTCTGCACAGCCCCCAGAGTAATCTTTTAAAAACATATATCAGACCACACCACTTTCCTATATAAAACCCATCAGTGACTCCTCAGGGCTTTCAGAATAAAGATCCATGTACTTAACAGGGCCTTCAAGATCTTGTATAACAAAACCCCCTACCCTCTACAGTCAAATCGATAATCACAAATATGCAACTATAGCTACGTAAGTGCTATGAAGAAAAATGAAGAGCTACAAGAGTGTAAAAAGAAGGACTCTGAAACTGCCTTCCTATTTTCCTCTGGTGGAGCTCTTTTTGCTTCATGGTGGAATCCTCCTCCCATAAATGTCTGCATGCCAGGCTTCCGTCCTTATCACACTGCTAGTCTCATGTACGCTCTCTCTTCCTGTGCCAAGGACTCCCACATCTGAATCTTCAGGCCTCATTTTGCAGCTGCCTCTTGGATATCTCCCAGATGTTCCGTAGGCACATAAAAGGTGCATTCCCTACCAGATTAAACGTCTTTCTCCAATTCCTCTTCTGCTGTTACCTCTCACCATTCACCTGAACTAGAAAATAAACACCCCTGAGATTTTTCTCTCCCTTTCTCTCACTCCCACAATGAAGCAGGAGTTCTGGCATTCTGCCTTCTAAACATCTTGTAACTTGACATGTTCTCCATGCCCAGTGCCACTACATTTGTTCAGATATGCATTATCTCTCCCCTGCATTAGGGCTGCAGCCTCTTCCCTGGATTTTTTGCCTCAAATCTCCCCTAACTTTGATTATTTGCTTTGCTGCCACCATGTTCAATGTGTCCATGTCATGGCCCTGCTTAAAAGCCTCTAGTGCCTTTAAAATAAAGCCCACATTCATTAGCTTCATAATCAGATCCTGCCTACCTCTCCTCTTCTTTTTTTTTTTTTTTCATTCATTCTTTTCACTAAAGTATTCACTGATCACCTACTATGGAGATGGAGCAGAAAACATTGCTACATTTTTATTAAGCGCATCCCCAGGTGCTGCAATATACCCACACATTTGGCCTCCAGTAATGAAATCTCATCATTTTCTGCACATCTCATGTTCTTTCAGGCTTTCATGTAATACCTCCATGGGCTGCAAGACTTTTCCTTCCTCTCAAACATATTTATACTCCCTGTAAAGACTCAACACTCAAATTTAACCTCCATTAAGCCTTGCAAGAGTTCCCCAGGCAGAATTCGGCACACTCCCTTCTTGGCACATCAAACCACTTTGAACACATCTCTTCCACACATCTGTCTCCATCACTAAACTGGGAACCCTTCAAGAGCAGGGTACCATCTTCTTCCAGTGCATATCCTCAATAAATGTTACTGATCATATGAATTTAAAAATGAATGAACCAATCCATTCCATTTCATCTCTGAGAGCAGCAGTCCACAAACTGTAATGTGCATTAGAATTAGCTAGGAGTCTTATTAAAATGCAAACTCTGATTTGGGGTGAGACCTGAGAATCTGCATTTCTAACAAACTCCCTGGGGATATTGATGTGTGAGCCCTAGGACTATACTATGAGGAGCAAGGCTTTAGAACTTGATCATAAAACATATAAAGAGAGGTTAGTTGAGAACTGTTCTTGTGGAAATTAAACAAAAAATAATTCAGTTTCACATCTTTTCTATCAAATATGCATGACATCTTGACAGCAACCAACTTCCTGAAGTGTTGGAGAGAAACAATCATTGTTGCAACCCTTCCCCAGTTGGAAAGCCCACCTTAGCTCTCCAGATCCTCTCGGAAGCCCTGACTCAAACTGATTCACTGGCCTTGCTTGTTGCAGAAGCCCGAGGTCAGCATTTGTCTCCAACTCTGCGCATGGCTCGAATGTGCCTCTTGTCATCTCCAGCATGGATGCAGGACCCCAAACTTCTCTGCCAAGAGTTGGTGGCCCAGGACAGCTCAGTTCCTTTTTCACCCTCCCTTTTCTAAGGCAACAGCCCTCGCTGCCATTTTGGACCCCCCCTTTCAAGCCGTCCTACCACACTGAGAGAGGCCTTGGCATTGGCTCTGCTGCATTGGCCTGGCCAGCACACCTCTTATCAGCCCAGCATGCTCTGTGCTCTGACAGTAGCCTGCAAGGACTCACAGAACTGCCCGAAAGGTGATCCCAGTTTTAGTTAAAATTTTTCCTACCCTCAGAATTCTGAGATGCTACTGGGGATTTACAAGTTGTTTTAAGGCTTTTTTAAAGACAAACCCATGGTATTTACATAGATATATGGGTCTGTGTAAAGTACTGTGCGGTTCTTTGTAAAAGGTGCAGTATAAATGTTCTTGTATTACTAGAAGGATTATATAAAAGATGTTAAAACATATTTTGACCAAGCAGTGGTATAGATGGCCACAGAATATAATGTATCCATTGTAAAGAAATCCCCACCAGAGACCTCTGAAATCTTACATTGATTGAGCTGTGCTGGACGTAAAACACATTGAAAGTTTTCCAAGTGGTAAAATATTAAATATACTCTTTTTTAAAATATTTACCAGTTAAACACTAAAGTACTATAACTGGCTGATCTTTCACAGCAGTTTTTGTTCTACTTTTCCAAAAGCAGCCAAAAAGGGATTGTTTTCTTTTAATGTTTTGTTTTGTCTTCTGGAAAAAAAAAAAAAAAGACTTATTTTGAGCAATACGACTCCCCCCTCCGCCTATGCAACAACATCATAATGGCAGAATAATCACTGTAAACAATGCCCTGGGGATTTAGTTGGCTACAGCAGGGGACTCTAGGAGCCAATTTCAGTGCTTTTCTTAACTACATCATTGCATTTTTGTCTGCAAGTGGATAAGAAGAGTCTCCTTTTAGAGCAGGTTGATGGAAAGTGCTAATTGTTGACACATTAGCTAATTGTTATGATTAACCCCTGACTTCTTTTTTATTCTGGAAGTCAAGATCTCAACTGTGAAGTATGAAGATGCTTTATGGCAACAGTGTTATGAAAACATTCAAACAATGAGAGGCTAATCTTCAGAAGCATTCAATCCGGTGGCAACTAAACAGCCATGCCTTTAAAGAACAGACATCAGCAGGAAAAAAAAAAAATCCTAACTGCTGCGTCCACCCAATATTTCAGACATAAGTATTCTGGGGTTATCATTAATGATCTGTTTTTGCAAATCTACTATGTCTTTGGAAAGTTGAAGCAACTCCAAACCAAATAAACCACACGCAAGCCATAATGGTCCACTGACAATTGAGGCAGCTTGGAATCTGTGATAATATGAACTTGTAAAGTGCCTCACTTAGATGTTTCTGTATTTTCAGAAAGTCAACATGGGATATTTGAAATTGGGATCATTCTCAACCATAGTTCAACTTGAGAAAACAACTAGTTATGAATACCAAAACATGCATTATTTTTTAATATTTAGAGAAAAAGGAAAAAGAGGAAATCAAGTAGAGAGAGAAAATATCAGGAAACTAAATCACAAGGTTCAATTATTGGCTCTGGCCATTGAATGGATCATTATTCCATGCCTTGTCCACCTGACATAAATGCAAGCAAATATTTATTATTTGATGTAGGAATAAACTGGCTTCTTATAAAAAAAATTATTTGAGGCTGGGCACAGTGGCTCATGTCTGTAGTTTCAGCACTTTGGGAGGCCAAGGCAGAGGACTACTTAAGGCCAGGAGTTCTAGACCAGGCCTGGGTAACATAGGAAGATCCTGTCTCTACAAAATATTTTAAAGTTAGTTGGGCATGGTAGTGTGTGCCTGTCGTCCTGGCTACTTGGGAGGCTGAAACCCAGGTGTTTAAGGTTACAGTGAGCTATGATCACACCACTACACTCCAGCCTGGGTGACACTTGCTCTGGGTGACAGAGCAAGCCCTATCTCTGGAGGGAAAAGCATTATTTGACTAAATTTCAATTTTAAAATAATTCCAGGCAAATAACAAAATCAAAGCACAAATCTAACATGACAAAATGTGTTCATTTTATATTTCAACAAATGGAGAAAGTACAGACAACATTCTTAAATTATTGTCTTATAATCTTCTTTGTATAAGATAATTACATGTTACAATCCATCCATTAACCAGTATCTGTACATTTTCTTCCTACAGGGAAATTTCCTTTAAACTTTAAGTATCTGCATACTTGAGGGGAAAAAATCAGTTTTCAATAAGCTGCTGTTTATTTATTTTTATTTATTTATTTATTTTGAGATGGAGTCTCACTCTGTGACCCAGGCTGGAATGCAGTTGCACCATCTCAGCTCACTGCAACCTCTGCCTCCTGGGTTCAAGAGATTCTCCTGCTTCAGCCTCCCGATTAGCTGGGATTATAGGCATGTGCCACCACACCCAGATAATTTTTTGCATTTTTAGTAGAGATGGGGTTTCACCATGTTGGCCAGGCTGGTCTCGAACTCCTGACCTCAGAAGCTGCTCTTTATCTTGATTGTACATAGTTTGACTCTTTTGAGTGATTTAACTGGCTACTAACTGGTTATCCCAGCTAGAGTCGTTTACAAGACTAAATGTGATAATAACTTAATGTGAGTAAAGCAGTGCCTGTCACATATGCACCCAATAAATGTTAGCTGCCATCATTATCATCAAAGTGACAAGTAACTGATTAAAGAGTCAGACTTTCATTTATAGAAAATGGCATACTTCTTTGGGTATATTGGGTCAAATGGTATTTCTGGTTCTAGATCCTTGAGGAATCACCACACTGTCTTCCACAATGGTTGAACTAATTTACATTCCCACCAGCGGTGTTAAGGTGTTCCTATTTCTCCACAGTCTCACCAGCATCTATTGTTTCTTGACTTTTTAATAAATTGCCATTCTACACATGCACACATATGTTTATTGCAGCACTATTTACAATAGCAAACACATTCCCATCAATGACAGACTGGATAGAGGAAATGTGGTGCATGTACACCATGGAATACTATGCAACCATAAAAAAGAATAAGATCATGTCCTTTGCAGGGACATGGATGAAGCTATCATCCTCAGCAAACTAACACAGAAACAGAAAACCAAGCACCACATGTTCTCACTCATAAGTGAGAGTTGAACAATGAGAACACATGGACACAGAAAGGGGAACAAAACACACTAGGGCCTGTCACTGGGTGGGGGGCCAGGGGAGGAAGAGCATTAGCACAAATCCCTAATGCATGTGGGGCTTAAAACCTAGATGATGGGTTGATGGGTGCAGCAAACCACCATGGCACATGTATACATATGTAACAAACCTGCATGTTCTGCACATGTATCCCGGAACTTAAAGTAAAATTTAAAAAGCAATGTTTTTAATTAGAAAAAAAGCAAATGGTATACATGTTCCCAGGTTAAGCTAAGATGTAACACAGCATTGTACATGAAAGAGTGCATTATTTTAGCTACTAAATTTTTTTGTTGTTAGGGGATTGGTTTTTGTTTTCTGTTTCGTTTTTTCGGTACCCCATGACCAGTCAATAGTTTATTGAACATCTATTACATAATAAGCACTCTGCTACATGGCTTAGATTAACGCTCTGTCTACATACACAAACTGAGCTGAAGTTTAAAAACGTAAAGAACAAAAAACTGTAGTATTCTCTCCTCAATTTAAACACCCCAGGGGTAGAATTCTTAGCTCCTAAAGGGGGAATAAGGTTAGAATGACCAAAGGTAAGAGGGAAATCTTGGAAAGGATATATGCAAGCCCTTATAAAGGACTAAACAACAAAAAAGTAAAGACAGTACGCAAAACTAAGATAATAACATCAGTGAAATCTTTCTACCCTAAGTTTGTAATAATTAAATGAATAATAATTTTTTCTCTCTTGTTAGAACCTCCTTAGGCTCTTTCTTCTCTACAGTTTCAACTAGATATTTCAAATTCACTTAGCTTTCTTTCAAAGAAAATAAGAAGACGACATCTCCGTCTTGGTCCGGTCCTGCATCTGATAGGAGTGCCGCTCTGGCCGAGAGTCAATACTGATTCCCAAGTTTACACCAGAGACACAGCCTGAGGCACATCCCTTCCTCTTCCCTGACCTGAATCTCCCGCCACCACTTGCTCTGACCATCCCCTTTGGTTTTCTGCCAAACCTCCTCATTTGCTCTACAAAGCACACGACTTCCTGCTTCTCTTCCCAATCTCTTTTTTTCTCCTTTTTCTAATGGCCCTCAATAGGAATGATTTTAGATTCATATATGAAAACCAAAATTCTTCCCATAGTGAAAGTTATATTCAAAAGTAAACTTCGTGTAAAGGAAGCTCTAGGTTGAAGAGATATTACTGTAAGGGAATTAAGTGAAGCTATTATTTTTTAATGTATTATTGAACTGAGCCAATAATTGGCTTTTTAGTTGAATTGAACTTGTTTTCCTACCAAAATACAGATTTTATGATCCTTTTATTTCTAATCCTTTTAAAATTTTATACATAAGAACCTAACTGTATCTCACTCTATATATGCTCTTCTGCAGTCTTGGCAATTCCTGTCTATCCATTAATTTACCTTAAGTAAAAATAACACAGGAATAAAATCCCTGTATATGTTAACATATTTTCTAAAAATGTATTAATGGCTTTCTTTATAACATGACTGTAAAATATACAATTTTCTATAAATATTCAAGTATGTGTTGGGATAGAAGGGGCTTTTAAAAGCACATATTATTGGTAGAAAAAAGAGAAAAGTTAAAACTCACCTAAATCAACTCCCCTCACCTAACCTATGAAGAAAGTAATACTTAAAGTGGTAAAGTGACTGGCCCAATGTACACATCTGACCTTGGCAGGCCCACAGAGTTTGCACATGCTCTGCCTCCTATGGAAAGAATAATGGCATGTGGCACTGGCCACCTCAAGATGCAGCTCTCCTGGTGGTGTGTTGGACTGTATCCAAACAACCCAAAACATGAGACAAGTTAATACAAACTGGCTGTTAGGTGTTCTACTTCCCCATCTCAAAAAAAAAGAAAAAAAGAAAAGAAAGAAAAGAAAAACACTACAGTATAATCTAGGTTTGTTGTAAAAGTGTTTGTTTTTAACTCTACTTTTTGAACTTTTTGAACTTTTCACGTCGGTTTCTGGTGTGTCCTATCTCCAAATCCAAAGGGAGTTCCTACAGCTATCCAATATGTGATGGAGCTGTTGAAAGAACAGGAATTCAACTATATTAATCACGGCATATGAGTCACAGTTCAATTAGTTCCAACACAGTATGAATTTTTTATAAAGGCAGAAAAATAAAAATGGTCAACATCCTGTTAAAGACTCTGTATTCTCAAAGATGGTCATGCTACCTGATACAGTTTGATTCTGTGTCCCCACTCAAATCTCATGTTGAATTGTAATCCCCAGTGTTGAGGGAGGGACATAGTGGGAGGTGATTGGATCATGGGGGTGGATTTCCCCCTTGCTATTCTCATAGTAGTGAGTTCTCATGAGATCCGGTTGTTGGAAAGTATGTGGCACTTCCCCCTTTGCGCGCTCTCTCTCTCTCTTTCTCCTGCTCCTCCATGGTAAGATGTGCTTGCTTCCCCTTAGCCTTCTGCTACAATCGTAAGTTTCCCGAGGCCTCCCAACAATGCTTCCTGTACAACCTATGGAACTGTGAGTCAATTAAACTTCTTTCCTCATAAATTACCTAGTCTCAGGTAGTTCTTTATAGTAGTGTGAGAATACACTACCCATGCATGCCATATGTGTGTATAAGCAGCGGTCATGTTCTCAGAAGAACAACTACGTGCTTTAGAGGCAAACTAATCTGGGTTCACATTCCACCTCTGCCACTCTCTGACCTTCCCTGGGAAGTTATTCAATAGCTTTGACCCTATGTTTTCATTGTAATGGATTAAAGGGTGTCTCCCAAAAAGATATGTTCAAGTCCTAATTCCCAGTACCTGTAAATATACCATATTTGGAAATATAATCTTTGCCAATGTAATTAATTTAAGGATCTCAAAATTAGATCATCCTGGATTTAGAGTGGTTCCTAAATCCAATGACCAGGGCCCTTATAAGAGAAAGGGGAGGGCAACTGGAGACCAGAGGTCCAGAGGGAAGGCCAGGAGAAGGCAGAGGCAGAGACAGGAGTCATGCAGCCACAAGCCAGAGAATGCCAAGGGTTGCCAGCAGCCACCAAAAACCATTAATAGGAGAGAGGCACACAACAGACTCTGCCTCAGAGCCTCCAGAAGGGGAACAAACCCTGCAAACACCTAGATTTTGGACTTCTGGCCTCCAGAACTTTATTTACTATTCTCTTTGATGGAGACATCAGTACCAATGTATTAAATGCTTTCCAACCCAATTTCATTATATTTTCCCCTTTCGGAAAAAATAAAATATATTGCTTATTAAAACATTAGAAACTAGACCTTACTCGTCTTAAATTAACTACTAGCTAATGATGAGTCTACATATCAAAGGAAGTCACACACAAAAAAAAAAGAAAGAAAAACTTTAAAAATACTGTGAAATTGATTTTGTGGTTTAAAACCCTAACTTGAAGTGGTTTATTTTTAGAATGCCACCTTTTCTCTATTTACTTAATTCAGGAAGAACCTATGTGCAAGTAGACACAGTCAGATGATTTGGCAATGGTCTTTTTTCCCGTCATTCCCCTAATATCCCACTTGCAAAGTAAAGAAAAGCAGCAGTCATAATTGGTTGGCCCCATATGATTCATAGGGATGCAATTAATATCTGCAGCAAAGACAAAGCATTTTCAGTTTCTTGGTACACAAGCTCTAAAAAGTAAGAGGGAGCTAAAACCTTAACACTTTCTTTTGCAGAAGGGAATAAACCTCCTGCATCATCTTCCTTGTTTTTTCATTAATTCAGGCAGATAGTTTGATGACTTGAGAGCCATACTACAATTCCATGAAAGCGACAATAGAGAGGTCTGCATCTCCTTTGAATGCAGATGTGTGAATACTAGAGGAGATAAGGTAGATGTCCCTGCTTGCTGGAGCACTCTCTCCAGCATTCTGACCAAAAGAAAAGGAGGAGGGATAAGTGTGATTAATTAGACTCTGTTTTATTCTGTGCTCCATTTTAGGTTATAGGTTTACATATGCTTGGCACTGGGTACTCTCATTAATTATAATAGGTGCATGTCATCTTCTCCTTCTTACAAATGTGGTAACTGATACCTAGAAAGCTTAAATAATGTGGATCATCCATAACTGGGCCATAAACACATAAAACTGACATTTGTCTCTCTCTCTCTCTCTTTTTTTTTTTTTTAAGACAAAGTCTCACTCTGTTGCCTAAGCTGGAGTGCCGTGGCACAATCTCAGCTCACTGCAACCTCCGCCTCTCGGATTCAAGTGATTCTCCTGCCTCAGCCTCCCGAGTAACCAGGACTACAGGCGTGTGCCACCATACCCAGCTAATTTTTGTGTTTTTAGTAGAGACAGAGTTTCACCATGTTCACCAGGCTGGTCTCAAACTCCTGACCTCAGGTAATCCACCCACCTCGGCTTCCCAAAGTGCTGGGATTACAGGTGTGAGCCACCGCGCCCAGCCGACACCGACACTTGTCTTTTTGTAACTTCCCACTCCCACTTAAAAGAAAGGATTCAGGAGTGACCAAGAAACTTGAACATGGTTGTTTATGTGACCAAACAGCATTAAAGAGAGAGAGTTTCACTGTAAGTACAGAAAAAAAAAAAAAAAAAAAAAAAAACTTTCTGGGCTTAAATCTGATTACAACACATTTTAAATCCACTGAAACTTATCCTGATATCAAAAGACAAGCTTTGCCTATGCCTGTTCTGAAAGCTTTGAAACCCTAGTCATGAAGCAGCAGGTGTGGACTCCCTTAGATTGCTCTGGGGGATAAACCACACTCCCCCAGTGTCACAGTGTACCCAGGATTTTCCCTGTGTCCTCGATTCTTCATCTGCCTGAGGCCCACCTTCTTGGAGAAGGGATAGCACAGAAAAGATTACATGTCATTTTTTAAGGCCAAGTAAGGCCTATTAATTCAAATAAAAACCCAGATTTTCAGCACAGCTTTTCTGAAATAAGCGTTCCTGTGAGAATCACTAGCTCCTAAATTGTTGCTTTGATCCTCATAGGCTTATGAGTGAGGAAGTCCTCTGGGATGAGGCACTGTCCAGAAGCAGATTCAAAACTAATGTAAGAAATAGCTTTGACCTTTAGGGAGCTTGAAATCTAGTGGGCAGACACAGCAGTCTATTAGAAAGCAATTACAACTTAATCCTCACCATTCTGGTATAACATCTATCAGGAAAAGAGAGAAATCTCCATACAGATTGGAAAGATTAGGGGAAAATAAGGAGGAAAGGCTAGCTTGAGTTAGACTTTGAATGATGAGGAAGGGGATTTGAAGGATGAGGAGGGAGGGAATTAGGGTAAGGGAAGATAACTGTCATTGAAGAGAAAGTCATAAAAATTGTTAGTTTCTTTGGTAGGCGGAGAAGGAAGGAAAGGTTGAACAAAACGAGCAAATGCAAAGTTATGGCTACTGGGTCTTTTTCCAGGCCAAGATACCCCATTCACATCCTGTACTTAACTCACTTCCACCTGGACAGGCTCCTGAAAGGTTAAAGGCTCATTTTAGTTTCCATAAATACATTTGCCTAATTTTTACAGCCAATTACACAGGAGGTAAACAACTTCTTGATCCAAGATGAAAACGTAATTGTCACCCATTTCAGTGAAGAAGTGAAAACAGTGGTTGAAAGTTACCAGCAAAGCATAAATATGATAGCTTCTAGTGAAGTAACAGAACCATGCTACGCCAAAACGAGGAACTCAAGAGGTGCATTGGTAAATTTCAATGTTCTACATAGGAAAACATTACCTGCTTGTTCTTAAGAAATGTGCATTTCAGTGGGCAGCAACAGAACAAAACCCTTCGAAGTTTGTTTCTTCAACTAGATATCTGTGGATGCAATTATATATACAATTTGCCACAGCTCACAAAATTTTATGACTACCTAGACCCCAAACCAAGGCAAGGTGGTAATTCTGTGAAAATGAAAGTTTCCATCAGATTTCTGGCATGGAAAGCAAATGTGGTCTTTATAAATGAGAGATAGGTTCCCTTTCCTTTTCAAATGATGTCTGTGATGGAGAGGAAAGTCACAGTCACTCATGAAACGAGCTGACAATTGATTATACCTAAATAATCCACTGACTTGAGAGTGTCTTAATCCTGTACATCCTGGCTTCCTATCCACTGTCTAATTCTATGTTCACTATCCATCCAGCCCTCCAGGTCTTGACATATCTAGTACCCCATTAAGAGTCTTTCCTAAATGTCCAATGGTGATATCCAAAAGAGAAGACAAGTAATAAAAGAAGAAAACAAATATCTACACTTTTTCTTTTTTAAGTCAACTTGAAAAGCCAAAAATTCTCATCCACTCCTCAGAATCAGAAACTATGTTTCATTTGTCTTGGTTTATGCAGTGCCCATCACAGGGGCTGAGACAAAGATTCTCAAATATTTGTGAACAACTGAGAGTCTTTTCTATGAATATTGGAATCAAATGACTTCTCTTTCATTTTCAATCAAATAAGGTCAAATTAATATTCAAATATTGTACTTAAGTATATGGGAATGATGCAGCTCACTTTTCAAGACACTTTGGCAGTTTTTCAAAAAGTTAAACATAGAGTCACTGTATTACCCAACAATTTCACTGCTAGGTCCACAGCTAAGAGAACTGAAAACATATGCCCACATAAAAGTTGTTCACAAATATTCACAGTACTATTATTTATAATAGCTAGAAAATGGAAACAACCCAAATGTTCCAGAATGAATAATGAGTAAACAAAATGTGGTATATCCATGCAATGGAAAATTATTCAGCCATAAAAAGGAATAGAGTTCTGACACATGCTGCAATATGGATGAACCTTGAAAGCATTATGCTAAATAAAAGAGACCCAAAATGCTACATACTGTGTGATTCCATTTATCTGAAATGTCCAGAATAGGCAAATCCATTGGGACAGAAAGTAGATTAGGGAGGGATAGTGAGAAGTAACTGCTAATAGGTAAAGGCTTATTTTTAGGAGATGAAAATGTTCTGGAATCAGACAGTGGTCATGGTTATACAATTTTGTGAATATACTAAAAACCATGAAATTGTATACTTTAAAAGGGTATTTTATGGTATGTCAATTATATCACAATAAAAAGAAATTTGAGAAACCTCTTGGTGAAGAAATCATAGTCAGGATATATGTTTAGTTCTTCAGGTGTGATGAAAACTATTAATAGTCTATGAATTCTTTTTTTCTTTGTCAATAGATATTTTGGTATCTTTGTCAATAGATATTTCTTTGTCAATAGATACCTACAAAAGCCCTTGACCATTTATTATATAATTAATCACTTTAAAATAGCAAGAGTAATAATAACAATAGCAACTAACATTTATTGAATACTTACTATGCATTGGTCACTGTTCTAAGTTCTTTACACATATTAACTCCTAAAAGAGTTAAAAGAACAACTCTATAAGGTGAGTACTATTCTTCTCTCCATTTAATATAGCAGGAAACTGAGGCACAGTGAGCTTACCACAGTCACCCAGCTAGTTAGTGGTGGAACCAGGATCCAAGCCCACACAGCCTGGTCCAAAGCTGACACTCTTAACCACCATTCAATCCACCTTTAATGCAAATAGCAAAAGGGTTAGTGTTGTAGAAAGAGTGCTGAGTGAGTCACTGCAGGCCCAAATCCAGAGACTGGTCTATGTTTTGCCACATGCAAGCTCTGTAAGACTGGTATTTCCTTCTAGCCTGCTCCTGCTGGTTTTTAAAGTGAGGATATGGGGCAGTGCCATCCCTAAGTCCCCAGTCACTCTGAATCTCCATAATTCGGTAGTTAAATCATGATACAGCAAGCAAACCAAAAAAATTCCGAGGTAAATATTCTATCACTAGTGCACATCAGAAACTTTAAACTTATAATATATTGTGCACATCAGAAAGTTTAAACTTACAATATTTTATAGAAAACAAGTAGGAATTTTAGGATTAAATGACTGAAATGACCTCAGAGGTTAAAGGACAAGGTCAGCTACCAGGTACTTTTTTCAAAGGAAAAAAAAAAGAATTCTGTTCATTCTACCTTATACTCAAGAAATCATTCCTTACATATTTTTTTCCTGAAATGCAATTTCATGATATCTCATTCAATTCTCTACAAATAAATATCAAAAGCCTCCTATGTGCCAGGCATTTTTGAGTCATTAAGAATAGAATTTTTTAAAATAAAGCAAAAAAGGGGGTTCTGTTCATTTTAGAAGGGGATAATAAGCAAATCAATACACTGGATAATTTCAGATAGTGATAAGTGCTAGAAAAGAAAAGAAAGCAGGATGGTATGATGGTAATTGGTTGCTTTAATATCTGCTAAAACTGAAGCTACTGCACGGCAGAAATTTTTGTCTATTTTGCTCATTATGTCCCAAGTACCTATAAAAGTATTTGAATGAATTAGCAAGTAATGAGTAAGTGGCACTCTTTATATTATGGAGGGACTGCTAGCTAATCACTAAGTCAGTTTCTACCTTTTCCTGGGCTCATAGCTAGACTATATGTATTAGCTTGCCAGAATTTCCATTACAAAATACTTCACATGAGATGGCTTAAGAACAGAAATTTATTTCCTCACAGTTCCAGATGCTAGAAGTCCAGGATGAAGGTGTTGGCAGGTTTGGTGTCTCCCGGGGCCTCTTGTTGGCTTGCAGATGGTCACTTTCTACGTCCTCACGTGGTCTATTCTCTGTGTGTACACACACCTCTGGTGTCTCTCTCTACGTGTCCTAATCATCTTTCCTTATAAGGACATCAGTCAGATTGGATTAAGGTCCACGCTAACGGCCCCATTTTAGCTTAATTCCCTCTTTAAATGCCTATCTCCAAATATAGTCCTATTCTGAGAGTACTTGAGGTTACGACTTCAATACACGAATTTGGCCAGGGTTACCTGGTTGGGGGGGGTCACAATTCAGTCCTAACACCACATTTCCCAGCCTCTCTTGCATTTAGGTGGAAAGCAGTCATAGGGCTACAGCCAGTGGCATCTGAATAGAAGGAATGTGTGCCACTTCCTGGCCCGCTCCATAGAAACCTCATGGCCTCCATGCGGTTTCCCCATCTGCTGGCAGGATATTGACCCCCTGAGATGATGTTAGAAGCCTCATGGTAAAAGTGACAAAGCCTGGGTCCCTGAGAATAGTGGGGCAGAACTTCCCACTGTACCATTGACAGAGGCCTACATCAGACCATCATATGAGGGGAAAACGAACACATGCTGAGATTTGCTTATTACAGCAGTTCACCTACCGTAAACGACATCACCTCAATTACGCCTTCAGAGCCCCTAGTCTTCCCCAAAAGCTTTCTGTTATTTAAGTTTTCAACTTTTAAAAAAAGATTTCCTCACAGGACTGTGATTTCATTTTTTAAAGTCCTCTCTTCCTAGTCTCTTTACTTTCAGCATAAAATATAGGCAGAGTTATCCAAAACCAGGCAGAGGCCTTTTAGTGTAAGTTTGCACTGTTAAAGATTGGCGCATCACAGATTAAAGTTAAAAATAGCATATTATTTACCATGAGATAATGCAATGACTTAAAAACCAGAGCTTCCCAATATTCTTAAACCCATAGTTTCAACCTCACAAAAACTAAGCCTGTATGGGCCATCTCAGGGTTGCCAGCCGCTGCTGTGGTTCATATACTAAAAATAACAGGGCACCAAGGAGCAGCTAGTCAGGCTGAATCTGGGCGGCAGTCTTCCCTGGACCAGGAACAACAAACAAGGTGAAGGAGGTAATGAGGGGGGTGGGGCATCCGTCTTCCCTGCAGTGATCCCGAGAGCAAAGGAGAATCCAAAAATAAACATTGGTTGACTCCAGTGCCCTTGAACAAGTATGCAAAGTCACTGAATAACAGAGCCAGCTAATCTAAATGCCAATCTAAACTTCTCCTGAGCTGCTAATGCAGGTGGCCAGATCTTTAACTTCTAAATAAGTTTACCAGAAGAGGTATGATGATTTTATGTCATTTATATTTCTAACAGATGCATCTGACCCATTCCAAAATGTCTAAAATTTTCTTTTAGGGGCCCAGAAATATAACTCAGAGCTTGGGTGATGAAATACAAGCAGTAGCCTGCCTATTTGTTCCTTCCTTCCTTCATGTCTTCATTCATTCATTCATTCATTCAACATTATTATTTATGCCTAATACAGGCAAGGCACTCTGCTAAGGACTAGGGATACATGGCTAATGGAATCTAGTCTTTTCCCTCAAGGATTTGACAGTCTGAGAAGGAAAGCACAAATGAAAATGTGATAATTATTATATTGGCATTTTGGCAAGGAAGGCAGAGAAGGAAATAGCCAGCGCCCCCCCACCCCCCCGCCAATGGAGAATAAAGATGAAAACAGAAATACTGGCAAGATCCCCAGATAAGTATCTATTACATAGACTTCATCTACACTTGGTTACAAAAGAAAGAAACTTTAATCCAAACAGGGGTTTAACAATGTAAAATAATTGCACTGTAGGCCTAAAGCATGAAGGGAAAAATCAAGTCTTAGAATCAAAGGAGAAAGGCCTGAACATCTCGAATGCCCAGCCTGACCTTGTCTGTGTCCTGTTCTCAGAAGGTGTCTCCCAAGTTTTCGAGGTACCATTTTTCTCTGGTTACCTCCAGCTCCCAAGATCCTCACTAAAATACAAAACACATCCTTTAATATGGCCCTACTTCCCGGGCTCCTTAAACATACTTCAATACCTGTTGGAACATACTGTATAAAAGCAATTGATCACTTATCTTCCCCCAACACACAGCCTATGTCTTCACCCTGGTGGACTGGCATTTTAAATTCAGTGGCATCTAAATGATCTCTGAAAACTGAGCTTTTTAAAACAAAATACAATGGGGGACTAAGTCATGAACATCAATGGTCTAAACCTTATGTACTTTATGTTTTATTTCATATTTTAACTAGATTTACCTACAGTAAACATCTTTTGTAGTTGAGAAAATGTGGATTGTAAGTGGAGGTCTTTTTGGTTAGTGAAAGGACAAGTTCTTTAAACTCCTTTCAAAAGAGTGACCAGGTCTCAGATTGAGGATGGCATGTACAATAGTCTTTTCCCCATGTAACCTTCCTTCGATGGCCAATCAAAACTACTTATTCTTACAACAAGGACATGTATTTAGTGGGAACAGAACTGAAGCCAGCACCTTAATTTCATGTAATTCCACTGAATGACTTTATTTCCTCCCCAGGCTGACTCAGGGCTCACAGCCAGTGGATGGTGGTGGTGGTGGTGGTGGTGACGTTTTGAATAAGACCCTCTGACCTACTGGATTTGGGCTGAGAAAGATACTTGAATGACTTTGTTGAAGGTGAAGTAAAGGGGAACCAAAGTTTCTGTAATGAAATAGTTCAAGAAGATCTTCATAATCTCTTGAGTCATTGGATAACTGAACAAAATTACTGAAAGGGGTTGTGGTAGCCAGACTCTAAAATGACCCCAGTGATCCCCACCCCCTGGTGGTCCCATCACTGTGCCATCCCCTCCTAATGAGTGTGAGCTGGACTCAGTGACTCACTTCTAACAAGGAAAATAAAGGGAAGTGTCAGTGTGTGACCCAGAGACAAGGTCATATAAAGCAGCGTGTGTCCACCCACATCACTCCCTTGAGAGGAGACCAGCTGCCATGTCATGACAGCCCTATAGAGATACCCATGTGGCAAGGAACTGAGGGCTTCTGTGAATGAGCATGGAAGCACATGCTTCCCAGCCTTCACATGACTGCTGTCCCCAGCAATATCTGGATTGCAAACCTGGAAGAAACCCTAAGCTAGAACCACCCTGTTATGCCAACTCCCAGATTCCTGACCCGCAGAATCTAAAAAAAAAAAAAATTTTAATGTTGTTTAAAGCTGTAAATTTTGGGAAAATTTGTCACACAGCAATAATTAGTACAGGGGCTAAAAGGTATCCACTCTCAGGACATGGTGTAAGGAATACCAAGAATGTACCCAGATCTACACAATTACCTCCCCCCTCATTGTCTCTCTCAGGCTGGAAATGCTGCAAGTCTTAACTATGTATTCAGTCACTCATAGAGTATACATTGGGTGTCCTCTGTGTACAGTCAGGGTTACAGATAGCAAGGGAATATGCCCCTTCTGAAATCCTATGTTCCCTCCCCTTAAGAATCAACCAGCTTTCCTGTCAAAAGCAGTTTTTAAAGCCACTAAAAACTGAAGCTGAGCTGAGCCCAGGGCCTCCTATTAAAAGGAAAAAAAAGGGAACTTCATGGAATGTAGTCACCACCACCCCACCCTCATAGTTCCCCCTAAATTTAAATAGAAACACTTCACTCTACCCTCTTAAAATTAAGTATTCACACAAAGCGGACACTAGAGCATAAAATATCTTTTTACTTCACCAGTTTGAATACCAGAGATTTGCCTTAAAGGGCCGGGCAACCTGAAGCTTTTCAACAAAAACAACTCATGGAATACTGGAGGCAGATGATATTTCATCTTAAGCATCAGGTATATTGCCTATACCATCAGGAATTCTCAAAGGATTAGTACTAAGTAGTGCCTATTATTATATTAATGATAAACCATTTGCATATCACTAACAAGTTTCACCCAGGCAGGGCTAATCCCTCAGTTTACTTTGTTTGTAGATCAGCCAACAGGTTCCTTGCTCACTGTAGGCAAAGCAAGAAACACACTTTTTCTTCGACCCAGTTGGTTGGACAAAATGTTTACATATACACATTTATCCCCACCATTATAACCATCATGCAGCTTCCAGAAAAATAATACTATTTCTTACATTAAAATATTAACTAGAAAGGCTTTCAGTTAGCCAAATGTAATAACAAAGAGACATATACTTAAGGTTTGGCTACTGTGAAATGAAGTTATAAGCTAGTGAAATGAAACCATAAGCTGGTCATACAAACACATATTTTTCAATAACAGGATTTTTAAAAAGATTTTTTAAAATAATTCATACCTTTGTTGATTCCACTTGTGCCATTTGCAATTTAACATCAGGAAATAATCACTCCAAATGGTTCTCCCTGCTATGATTCACCACGGTGAATGATTCTGCCACTCACAGCAAATCAGAGAATGGTTTGGAATGGCTTATTTTCCTGCTCCAATAAACTATGACTAGGCATTCAGCAGATTTTTCTTTTGTGTCTTATTATTTTGCAGAGTCGAGAAAAATATGAAAAATAAAAGAAATAACTGAATGGCCCACTGCTTTCAAAACTTATTTAGTCTTGCTCATTTATGTCAAACCTATTATAATTCACCTCCATCCTGCTGTTTTTCTAGTGTGTTTTCCATATCATGGAACCCTCACCAGTAGATGCCCATTCTCTTTCGGATCTCAAGGCATGGCTTACCTTTTCACATAAAACTCTAAGTGGTTACTGCCAAAATAGATGTGTGTGATAAAATTAAAGTATTTCACTGGCCTTTGGTTCTGGAAATAATTGGCACAAATCTCATTTGTTGCATTAATTGTATACCATTGTTTATCCAGCTCAACACCCACTTAGCCATTCTGGGTCCCAGCCCAGAAAGCTGACTTACATGAAATAACAATGAGGCCTTTTGACAGTTTTCAACACACTGTTTTAATAATTTTTTCAATTGTGTACTTTTCCTGATTCAGGTGTCTAAAGTCAGTAACTACCAAGAAACAGCTGTTACAATTCTCTTAACTCTCGTCCTTAGGATTCCAGGAATCATCGGTCAGAAGTATTCAACTTACTAGTGCTTAAATCTTTGGGAAAAAAGCATGTAGATTCCCTCTCAACCCCAGACTTCCAGAAAAAAACAATAATGAATGATGATAGACCTAGTCAGAGAGAATTGTCTTCTCATCATTTTCCATACTAATGTATAAAGTTATTGATATCCTACAATCCTCTGTCTTCTCAAGGCATCTACACACACACACTATACACACACACACACACACGCACACACACACACACACACAAGTATGCATACCCAGAATCTCCTAAGCTAGGACTGCCAACATCCCACTAGCAGGGGCAAAGTCAGGATGAAAAAAGACTTTGTATTGTCAAAGCTAGAGTTATGTGAAGTACACTTTGCATAGAAATAAGGCTATAGGTGGGAACTGAACAATGAAATCACTTGGACACAGGAAAGGGATCATCACACACCGGGTCCTATTGTGGGGAGGGGGTAGGGGGAGGGATAGCATTAGGAGATATACCTAATGTAAATGACGAGCTAATGGGTGCAGCACACCAATATGGCGCATGTATACATATGTAACAAACCTGCACATTGTGCACATGTACTCTAGAACTTAAAGTATAATAATAAAAAAAAATCAAAAAAAAAAGAAAGAAGGTTATAAATGAAGATCATATAAAATTGGTTTATCTATTTAATTTATATCACCTTTCATAGCCAGGCTCTATATTCTTGACTGGGTGAAGACATAAATGAATTAGTGGGCTCCAAACTGTCTTAATCAAACAATACATTAAAAATTATCATGAGCATAGTTATCATGTAAGTGTGTGTGTGCATGTATTTACAAGTTATATAGGCATTCTGCTGTGATGTAAACTCACAAAAATTAATATTAGGATAAGAAAGAAATAATATACATAGGCATTCTACTATACGTCTGTAAACTGCACACCTGCACACCTCCTGGGGTGTATGTACACTTTCCACTTTGAAGCTCCAGTGATACACCATGTTCTGCCCTTTAACAGTTGTTTGTTTGGTGGGGGAAAACAATGTGTCTGCCACTTTTAAGCAGCATTTTATACTTCATAAAGCATTTCATACACATTATCTCAAATAATCCTCACAAATACCTTCTCCTCATTTTATCGACTAGGAATTTAAGTAATGTAAGTGCCTAAGATCACCCAAATGGACTGCGGCTAAACTAGATTTGAAACCAGGGCGATACTACAGATATACGACAGATTAAATGGGTTTTTATGTGCCAGTCTGGAAACCACACCGCCACTTACAGTATTACTTCTAAGGGAAAATGCTTTCTGAGTTCTAATTAACTGACTTGTAAAGGAACTTTTAGAATATAGCTCGTATATTCAGGATTAGATGTATTGCATATTTTCAAATAAATGTTTTTTCATACAGGATAATCTGAAACTTTTATTATACCACTAATGCCAAAAAGTAAATCATATAAACATAAAAGCCCGACCAAGCAGTGCTGAGATGCCCATGTTCTATAAGACAGTCAGCCAATGCTCACAGCAGCATTTCTACCTTTACTTGTATATCCAATTTCATGTCCTGAAATTAATGAACCACATTCCCTTATAAGTGTCTAAGAATCAGTAAAATTGTATTTATAATTAACCTTGTAAGTGTTATGCTTTAGCTCTGGAAAATTATCTTTTCCTTTCAAAGCCAAAAAGTTGCAAATGCAAGAAAGAAAATGCCCATAATGAATGGTGCTTTGGGTCAGAAAGGTGGCTAGAGAAACCAAAGTATTTTTGTTTTCCCTCTGCCAAAGGTGACTTAGATACTTAGACTTATGCTAGACTCCCTTGAGTCTTCTTGAACCCTACTTTCTTAGATTGCCAGCATTGATTAAGTAATATTTTTACTTTTAATATTTAACAATGCATTTTACTTTTTAAAAAAGTGTATATCCCCTTTGGCCCATAACCTGACTTCTGTGAACCTAATCTAAGAAAATAATGTAAAATATCAAAACATTTTAGACATAAAGTATTTCTTCATAATGTTACTTACAAATTGAAAATTTAAAAGCAACTTGAATGTTTAACAATAAAGAAATGACAGAAACACTCAATGATACAGCATACTTCTGTTTAAAATGATGGCTACAAAAGCCATACAGAAGCATCAAACAATAAGTTTAGATATATTAATTGAGAAAAGCAGGATATAAACCATGTGTGCATTATAGTTACAATGACAGTAGTATCACAGGAAAAAAAAACAGACTAGCAGCAAATGAGCCAAAATGAATCGATGTTTTGGTTAAAGGTAGTAGAATTTTGGGTGACTTTTTTTTCCATATTTTCTAATTTTCTCTGATGTGGGTATTTTTATAACTCAAAACGGTTTCTAAAAACTGGCATCTGATAATTTATAAGAAATTTCTATAAATCAATAAGAAAAATATAAATATCTCTAATCAAAACTAGGGAAATATGAACAAACAATTCAGAAAAGGAAATCCAAATGGCAATAAAATGAAAAGAGGTTCAATCTTCTCTAGTAATCAGAGAAATTTAAATTAAAATGATAAAATATAATTCCATATCATAATATTAACAAAAATTTAAAAGTTTTATAATTTTCGAGGTAAGGGTATATGAATATTGGAACTTTCATACGCAGTAAGAGTAAAAATTTGTACAATCACTTTGGAGAGTAACTTGGTAACATCTAATAAAGCACATAAGAGTCATAACAATGTTCATTTTGACATTATTCATAATAGTAAAAAGTTAAAAACAACATGCATTTCTATCAATAGTGAAATAAATAAATCATGATATTTTATACGATGAAATATTATAAAGCAATAAAAATGAAAGAATTTGACCTATATGGAACATCACATCTAAATCACAAAAGCATCCTGTTGATAAGGGAAAGAAGCTCAGGATAATATAAACAGTTGGTCCCATTTAAATAAAGTTTTAAAGTATGCAAAATAATGCTATTTTATAGCTACGTATGTTATAGCAGTAGTGTAAAAATATGCATGGGATAGCTAAACACCAAATTCAGGATAATGACAACTTTGGAAAGGAAGAAAAACAAATGGGATTCGGGGTTGTGAATCCAGGGGACCTAAGTTCTAATCTGTAATGTAAAACACACACCACACAAAGACACACACACATAATCCATCTGAAGCAAGATTAGCAAAGCATTATTAAAGACAACTGGATGCATATTTACAGATACATAGATATCCATCATTTAGTCTTTTTTTCTTAATATTTAACAAAAAACATTGTAAAGAAATCCAATGAGCACCTAGGCCAGGCATAGGTGCTCACTTTGGGAGGCCCAGGAGGGCAGATCACTTGAGACTAGGAGTTCAAGACCAGCCTGGCCAACATGGTGAATTCCATCTCTACTAAAACTACAAAAATTGGCCTGGCATGGTGGTGTGTGCCTGTAGTCCCAGCTACTTGGGAGGCTGAGGCAGGAGAATGGCTTCAACCTGGGAGGTGGAGGGAGGGAAGAAAGGAAGGAAGGAAAGAAGGAAGGAAGGAAGGAAGGAAGGAAGGAAGGAAGGAAGGAAGGAAGGAAGGAAGGAAGGAAGGAAGGAAGGAAGGAAGGAAGGAAGGAAGGAAGGAAGGGAGGGAGGGAGGGAGGGAGGGAGGGAGGGAGGGAGGGAGGGAGGGAGGGAGAAATGAGCACCTAAAACATTCTTTATTTAAAACAATAAAATTATCTTGCAAGGATCCAGAATCTTATCTCTAAACAAAACAGAGTGCTCTCAATGAAATAAACAATGATTAGAACTGAGATAGATTCATAGAGGATGATCTAGGTAAGTAAAGTCATTTGCAGTCTCTCTGGTCCTGCTTCTACTTGCTGTGAAGTGTGGCATGTTAGAAATGTTGTTTCTGCCTTCGTATTTGGCTAGGGAAGTGGGGCAGGGAAACAACCCAAAAAAGATTGCAGTTTATTATAGTGGAGGGGCTCACCCTCAAAAAACTGTAACGCCACAGTTTAAAGTGCTTCAGCTACACATATTGATGTTTAATTGTGTAGCAACATTAATTTGGTGTCTTAACCTTTCTGCCTCCTGGAAGATACTGACTTATCCAACCCACAAAAACTTGGAGACTCTGAAGGCTTCCCAAAACCCCAAACTCTCCAGAAAGGAGCCATGCTTAGAAGGACTAGAGAATTTCATGTCTGTGAAAAGCCATCTTCAATAGTCTAGGAGCCTGCTTATCACACAGAAATGCTGGTAGGGGGCTGGGTGCAGTGGCTTATGCCTGTAATCCCAGCACTTTGGGAGGCTGAGGCGGGCAGATCACCTGAGGTCAGGAGTTCAAGACCAGCCTGGCCAACATGGTAAAACCCTGTCCCTACTAAAAATACAAAAAAAAAAAAAATTAGCCAGGCGTGGTGGCAGGCGCCTGTAATCCTAGCTACTTGGGAAGCTGAGGCAGGAGAATTTCTTGAACCCAGGAGGTGGAGGTTGCACAGAGCTGAGACCATGCCTTTGCACTCCAGCCTAGGTGACAAGAAAAAAACTCCATCTCAAAAAAAAAAAAAAAAAAATGCTGACAAGGAAGAAGAGATGATTGCTTTGAAAGGAGTCACATTCTAAGTCTGTTCTTGGAGGCAATGATTATTCTTTTGTTCCAGCAGAGGGTGCACCCTGGCAGACAAGTCAGAATCCTGTGGTAATTGGCATGCAAAGAGACATCACCAGCACACTGCTCTGCCCTGGAGAGCAGGCATGGGGGTGAGCAGGTCCATAAAACCAATTCCACCTTCTCAGGTCAACATTACCACCATGTACAACTGTAAGTGGCCTGTGCCATCTCCAAAAACTAAAGCAGCAGGTTTATTCATTCAAACTTGCAATACAAATAATAGAAAACACTGATATTGACATATCCCATGTTTTGATCTACTATTCCCTTGAAAACATCTTTTATGAACAAATATCCCAAAACAGTCAAGGCAAACCAGCCTGAAATGTCTGTTGTTTGACCTTTTGGCCATCTAGTCTGCATCTGGAGGCAAATTTGGAATGTGGAGCAAATCTGCTGAAAAATCGGCCCTCCTCCTTCCTGAATACCTCAGAAGCTTTTTGGAATTCGACTTGCAAGTCATGCTTCTTTCGAGGAACTTGATTATAATAGTTCCGAAGTGAAGGATGCTGGACAGGACTCTACGTGGACATCAGGCATAGTGATTCACACAGTCCTCTATAAAGAGTTTCAGGTGTTTTTAGAACAAAATGAAAGAAAAAGAGGCTGAGTCAGTTCTCAAAACTGTCTTCCTGTCATAAAATTCACCAGAATTACTCACGGTTATCATAGTGATTCTCAGAAATGTCAAGTGTAGGTGCCCTTCCAGGCCTTCAGAATAGTTCTTCCTCTCTCAGTCTCCTCTCTTTATTTGGAATGGCCCAGAAAAACAGTACACTGACCAAGAGCCCCATCTAAAATCAACTGTTTGCTTAAAAATGGCTACCGTGATATATAATGGTTACTAAAATGTGTCTTATCAAAGATGATTATTTTTTAAGAAAGACAGCTCTTTTCAATAAAGGGAATAACTAGCAGCATTAGAAAAAAATCGAAGAAAAGGTGTGGAGTAAATTGCAGTAATCTTGACCATGGGGTAATTAATATTGTTTAAAAAAGAAAAAACTTATTTCAATCACCAACGCGACTCAAAGGTACAAGACATCTATTTGTATTCAAAAGACTAAACGTCACATATATGAACCAGCCAAGACTCACCATCTGAGAGTTAAACATTAAAAAAAGAAAATTCTTGAACTTAATTCTCCTAGTCTATGCCTGCTTAAAATTAACATAGTAAAGAATCAGAATGTAGGAAAAAAGTAGTAAAAGACCTGTTAAAGAAAAACGATGCACATACACTTATTGTGATGTAAAATACAAATAATCTATATATGAGATAAATACATTTCCAAATTCAAATAATCTGTAGATGCGATAAAAATATTTCCAAATTTTATCATATATTTAAATCCGGGTTTCCACAATAGATCTTAGGTTAGTCAAATAGAGTTTACCATAATTCAAGTGCCTCCAAAATAATACTTTAGCAAGAGCTACTTACATAAAAAATGATATTGCCCATGTAAGTCCAATGAAACAAGTTTCCTGTTTGAAATATCAAATTTAATTGCCAAAATCTCCATTTTTTTCCTCTGAACACTAAAAGGTTTTATGTAATGAGGTTTAATTTTAAAGAACTCTCTTCACTACATATGATTTCATCTCACTTAAAAACCATAGTGTTTCAGGTGTCCAAACCAATGCTGCAAGCTACACCTGGACACACATATGCACAGAACCTATCCCCAATCTCAGGAGAAATTTACACATGAAGATCCCTCTGTTTAGCCAGGTGAACTCTGCTAGAAATTCATATTAAAGAGAACTTTGAAGAAGGATGGTACAGGAGAATACGTGCAGCAAAGGCAACATATATTGAGCATCTTTTACGCACCTCTCATTTTAAGTGTTTCATCTCATACACTCCTTACAGCCATCCCTGAGGTGCACACAATTGCCCCCAGTGGACAAAAGCAGAAAGGAAAGCTCAGTGTGGCTAAGTGTGCTGCCCAAGGTTACACAGTGGGGAGGGGTTTCCAGGGTCTGAACTCCATGAAGGAAGAACTACCCTGCAATTCCAAACCCTGCGCCTAGCAAGCACCAGGGGTGGGGTAGGCATTTGATAAATGTTTGTTGAATTGAATATGACTGTAAGGTCTATCTACCTTGGAGCATCCTGGATAATGGTGTCAGAAAGCCAAAATGCAACGTGAGGGATAACAAGGAAGGGCAGTCCACACAGTCTGGGGTGAACCAAGTAACTTCACCCAGGCTTTCCTCAGCTCCACTACCCCCTCCCCACTCACTGTCTTCTTACCATCATCTCTGTCCAGCTCTGGACATCTGTCTGGGTTTGCTCTCTCAAGGTTGCTGCCAGCCTTGACAGGACCCAAGGCTGCTTATTCTTCCCTTCACTTTCCAAGGGAGTTGGTAACCATAAAAATAGTGGCCCAGCCATGGCTTTCATCCTTTAGCTATTAGGGATTACCCAGGCCCTGAGACATCCCAGCTTCCCACTGACAATGTTGTTTCCAAGTCTCAAGACTTTGCAGGAAAACTTTGGGAGTGGAGCTCCAGAAAAATCTGGGAGGTCAGGGATGGCTTGTGTTGCTTTCATAGATGGGTTTTAGTGAGAGAGTTTGAATCTGCCTAATAACATCTCAAGTAGTTATTAGAAATATCTGTTAGGAGTTTGTGTTCTCCAACAGGGGCATATGAAGGAGTCAGGGAGGTTTGGCAGCCCCTAGCATGCACACCACTGGTAACCTGGTGTATCAGTTAGTTTTCACACTCCTTTAAAGAGCTACATGAGACTGGGTAATTTATAAAGAAAAAGGTTTAATTGACTCACAGTTCTGCATGGCTGGGGAGGCCTCAGGAAATTTACAATCATGGCGGAAGGCAAAGGGGAAACAAGGACCTTCTTCACATGGAGGCAGGAGAGAGAAAGAGCAATGGGGGGAACTGCCAAACACTTGTAAACCATCAGATCTTGTGAGAACTCACTCACTATCACAAGAATAGCATGGAGGAAACCACCCCCATGAGCCAACCACCTCCCACCAGGTCCCTCCCTCGACAAGTGGGGATTACAATTAGAGTTGAGATTTAAGTGGGAACACAGAGCCAAACCATATCACCTGGGGAAGAGTTTTAAGAAAGTAAGACATGAAGACTGTGGAAAGAGGTACCTGGGCATGTACCTGGTGGCACAGCCTGAGCACCAACCAGCCTCAACCATGGGGTCTTGCAAAATGACACCCCACTCCTGCTGAGAGCTTAAGGAAGCACTCTTTCAAGTGCCTTCTCTGCACTGCAGATCAGGCTGGTTTTAAAATTAAAATCACTAATAATATCAGTAATATTAATCAGTAATAATATCAAAAGCTACAACCACAATTTGCTGATTGCCATGCGCCATGCAAGGTTCTTTACCTATTCTGAGCCCCATTGATGGGGCTTATTTCCCCCATTTTGCAGATGAGAATATGGAATGGGAGCTTAATAACCTATCCAAGCCTCAGTGAGTGAAAGAGCCAGCTGCTAACCTGGATCCCATGCTCCCTGCAGCCAGCCCACAGATCACACTGGCTACCCAGCAGATGAGCCCAAGTCACACAATGGTGCAACCTCTTCCCAGCTCCCAATAGAAAGCTACTTGAACTTCTACTTCCCCTCCTACTTTCCCTCCTCTGACCACCTATGCAAGAATGAATTCATGAAAACCTGGCCAGGCACTCCACCTTGGGTACAACTTCTGTATCCCAACTTTCTTAAAATGTCATCCAACGTGGTGAGGAAAATGAACTTAAATTCTGAATTACATTACAAACTGACTTTCCTTCTCATTGTGGCCTGGACCAGAATCAGCCAAACTTCTCTGGGCCCAATTTCCTCATACTGAGCACAGGTCAGATGGGCTTCTCATCTTCTAGTATGCTGACGATGTCTTGCCTCAATTTTCAGGTTGCTTTGGCTATTGGGATGAATTACACAGTGTGAATCAGAAATGGACAATCAGGAGAGGAGAAATCCAGCCATGTCTGGGTCTAGGCCACTCTTCAGAGGTGTGGCCCACAAATACTAACAAAAAGTGGCATCAAAGCCCTGCCAGTTTCCAAATACTTTTAAAATCCTAGAAACATACCTTAGGATAAGAACCTTAGAATACCTTGTAGTCCAAACCCTTGTTTGACAGTAAGTAAACCAAAATTTAGAGAACTATCTGTTCACTTCCCATCACCCTCACTCTCGTAGCTAGCATGTGGCAGGACTTGGATTCTGACTGAAGACTCTTTTAATTCAAAGTTCATGCATGATGTACTATATATGCAACCTCCTCTGATTTTATTACTTTAGCCACTAATATATTTATATTTGGTAATATTGCCCCGAATAGGAGAAAAGGGGGAGTAAAGCAACCCAATCCTTATAGAGTGTCAGATACAGTAAGGCTCCTGAAAGTCATTATTAATAAAGAAATTGAGGCACAGAAGTATGAAAATGCTTTCCCAGTAAAATCAAGCCAGATGATGACGACGCGGCAGCTCAAACTCCAGTCTGTAGACTCCCAGCCCAGGGCTCTTTCCTGACATCCTGAGGAAACATTGCAGAGATGTCACCAGTTGGTCTTGTTTTCTAAAGTTGTTAATTTCCATAACACTTCTTATTTCTTAGACAGTTAAACTATGTACAACTATGAAAATATCTGTACTCAGAGGTGGTATAATTACTCAGAGGTGGAAAAAAATATAAGGACCACTCGGACAAAATCACAAGAGACAATTAGAACATGAGTTAGTTAAATTTAAAAAACAAAAAAGGAGGGGGGCAAGATGACCCAATAGGAACAACTCCAGTCTGCAGCATCCAGCGAGATCAATGCAGAAGGCAGGTGATTTCTGCATTTCCAACTGAGGTACCCAGCTCATCTCATTGGGACTGGTTGGACAGAGGGTGCAGCCCACAGAGGGCAAGCCGAAGCAGGGTGGGGCATCGCCTCACCCGGGAAGTGCAAGGGATCAGGGAACTCCCTTCTCTAACCAAGAGAAGCCATGAGGGACCCTGCCATGAGGGATAGTGCACTCTGGCCCAGATACTATGCTTTTCCAATTGTCTTCACAACCCGCAGACCAAGAGATTCCCTCGGGTGCCTACGTCACCAAGGCTCTGGGTTTCAAGCACAAAACTGGGCAGCCGTTTGGACAGAAACTGATCTAGCTGCAGGAGTTTTTTTCTTCTTACCCCAGTGGCACCCAGAACCCCCAAGACAGAACTGTTCACTCCCCTGGAAAGGGGGCTGAAGTCAGGGAGCCAAGTAGTCTGGCTCAGCAGATCCCACCCCCACAGAGCCCAGCAAGCTGAGATCCACTGGATGGAAATTCTTGCTGCCAGTACAGCAGTCTGAAGTCCACCTGGGACATTCAAGCTTCATGAGAGGAGGGGCATCTGCCATTACTGAAGCTTGAGTAGGCAGTTTTCCCCTCACAGTGTAAACAAAGCCACTGGGAACTTCGAACTAGGCACTGCCCACTGCAGCTCAGCAAAGCCACTGTAGCCAGACTGCCTCTCTAGATTCCTCATTGCTGGGCAGAACATCTCTGAAATAAAGGCAGCAGCCCCAGTCAGGGGTTTATACATAAAACTCCCATCTCCCTGGGACAGAGCACCTGGTGAAAGGGGCACCTATGGGCGCAGCTTCAGCACACTTAAACCTTCCTGCCTGCCGGCTCTGAAGACAGCAGAGGATCTCCCAGCACAGCACTCAAGCTCTGCTAATGGACAGACTGCCTCCTCAAGTGGGTCCCTGACCCTGTGCCTCTTGACTGGGAGATACCTCCCAGCAGGGGCCGGTCAACAGACAACTCATACAGGAGAACTCCGGCTGGCATCTGGCAGGTGCACCTCTGGGATGAAGCTTCCAGAGGAAGAAACAGGCAGCAATCTTTGTTGTTATGCAGCCTCCGCTGGTGATACCCAGGTAAACAGGATCTGGAGTGGACCTCCAGCAAACTCCAGCAGCCCTGCAGCAGAGGGTCCTGACTGTTAGAAGGAGAACTAACAAACAGAAAGCAATAGCATCAACATCAACGACAAGGATGTCCACACAGAAACCCCATCTGAAGATCACCAATATCAAAGATGAAAGGTAGATAAATCCATGAAGATGAGGAAAAACCAGCCCCAAAAGGCTGAAAATTCCAAAAACCAGAACACCTCTTCTCCAAAGGATCACAACTCCTCACCAGCAAGGGAACAAAACTGGACAGAGAAAGAGTTTAATGAACTGATAGAAGTGGGCCTCAGAAGGTGGGTAATAACAAACTCCATGAGCTAAAGGAGCATGTTCTAACCCAATGCAAGGAAGCTAAAAACCTTGAGAAAAGGTTAGAGGAATTGCTAACTGGTATAACCAGTTTAGAGAAGAACATAAATGACCTGATGGAGCTGAAAAACACAGCACGATAACTTTGTGAAGCATACATAGTATCAATAACCAAATCAATCAAGTGGAAGAAAGAATATCAGAGATTGAAGATCAACTCAATGAAATAAAGAGTGAAGACAAGATTAGAGAAAAAAGAATGAAAAGGAAAAAACAAAGCATCCAAGAAATATGGGACTATGTGAAAAAGACCAAACCTATGTTTGATTGGTGTACCTGAAAGTGATGAGAACAAAGGAACCAAGTTGGAAAACATTCTTCGGAATATTATCCAGGAGAACTTCCCCAACCTAGCAAGACAAGCCAACATTCAAATTCAGTAAATACAGCGAACACCACAATGATACTCCTTGAGAAGAGCAACCCCAGGACACATAATCATCAGACTCACCAAGGTTTAAATGAAGGAAAAATTGTTAAGGGCAGCCAGAGAGAAAGGCTGGGTTACCCACAAAAGGAAGTCCATCAGACTAACAGTGGATCTCTCTGCAGAAACCCTACAAGCTAGAAGAGAGTGGGTGCCAATATTCAATATTCAACAAATTCTGGGTTGAAAAGATTTTCTTCTACTTGAACTTCCAAGTTGAAAATTCAACTAAGCTTCATAAGCAAAGGAGAAGTAAGATCCTTTACAGACAAGCAAATGCTGACAGATTTTGTCACCACCAGGATCTTACCTTACAAGAGTGCCTGAAGGAAGCATTAAACATGGAAAGGTAAAACCAGTACCAGCCACTGAAAAACATATCAAATTGTAAAGACCGTTGACACTATGAAGAAACTGCATCAACTAACGGGCAAAATAACCAGCTACCATCATAATGACAGGATCAAATTCACACATATAAATATTAACCTTAAATGTAAACAGGCTAAATGCTCCAATTAAAAGACACAGACTTGCAAAGTGGGTAAAGAGTCAAGACCCACTGGTGTGCTGTATTCAGGAGACCCATCTCATGTGCAAAGACACATATAGGCTCAAAATAAAGGGGTGGGGGAATATTTACCAAGCAAATGGAAAGAAAAATAAAAAAGCAGGGGTGGCAATCCTTGTCTCTGATAAAACAGACTTTAAACCAACGAAGATCAAAAAAGACAAAAAGGGCATTACATAATGGTAAAAGAGATCAATGCAACAAGAAGAGCTAATATATGCACCCAATACAAGAGCACCCAGATTCATAAACCAAGCTCTTAGAGACCTACAAAGAGACTTAGACTCCCAGACAATAATAGTGGGAGACTTTAACACCCCACTGTCAATATTAGACAGATCTACAGGACAGGAAATTAACAAGGATATTCAGGACTTGAAATCAGCTCTGGACCAAGCAGACGTAATAGACATCTACAGAACTCTCTATATCAAATCAACAGAATATATACTCTTGTCAGCACCATATCACACTTATTCTAAAATCAACCACATAATTGGAAGTGAAATACTCCTCAGCAAATGCAAAAGAATGGAAATCATAGCAAACAGTCTCTCAGACCATAGTGCAATCAAATTAGAACTCAGGATTAAGAAACTCACTCAAAACTGACAACTACATAGAAACTGAACAACCTGCTCCTGAATGACTACTGGGTACATAACGAAATGAAGGCAGAAATAAATAAATTTCAAAGAACTTTGAGAACAAAGACACAACATACTAGAATCTCTGGGACACAGCTCAAGCATTGTTTAGAGGGAAATTTATAGCACTAAATGCCCACAGGAGAAAGCAGGAAAGATCTAAAATCAAAAATCTAACATCACAATTAAAAGAACTAGAGAAACAAGAGCAAACAAATCCAAAAACTAACAGAAGAAAGAAATAACTAAGATCAGAACAGAACTGAAGTATAGAGACACAAAGAACTCTTCAAAAAATCAATGAATCCAGGAGGTGGTTTTTTGAAAAGATTAACAAAATAGATAGATCACTAGCCAGACTAATAAAGCAGAAAAGAGGGAAAAAGAGAGAAAAATCAAATAGACAAAATAAAAAATGATCAAAGGGATATTATCACCACTGATCCCACAGAAATACAAACTACCATCAAAGAATACTATAAACACCTCTATGCAAATAAATTAGAAAATCTAGAAGAAATGGATAAATTCCTGGACACATACACCCTCCAAAGACTAAACCAGGAAGAAGTCAAATCCCTGAATAGGCCAATAACAAGTTCTGAAATTGAGGCAGTAATGAACAACCTACCAATCAAAGAAAGCCCAGGACCAGACAGATTCACAGCTGAATTCTACCAGAGGTACAAAGAGGAGCTAGTACCATTCCTTCCATTGACTTTCTTCACAAAATAAGAAAAAACTACTTTAAATTTCATATGGAACAGAAATAGATCCCATATAGCCAAGACAATCCTAAGCAAAAAGAACAAAGCTGGAGGCATCATGCTACCTGACTTCAAACTATACTACAAGGCTACAGTAACCAAAACTATTCCAAACAATGGAAAAAGAGGGACTCCTCCCTAATTCATTTTATATAGCCAGCATCATCCTGATACCAAAACCTTGCAGAGACACAACAAAAAAAAGAAAATTTCAGGCCAATATCCCTGATGAACATCAATGCAAAAATCCTCAATAAAATACTAGCAAACTGAATCCAGCAGCACGTCAAAAAGCTTATCCACCACGATCAAGTTGGCTTCATCCCTGGGATGCAAGTCTGGTTCAACATATGCAAATCTATAAATGCAATCCGTCACATAAACATAAACAATGACAAAAACCATAGGATTATCTCAACAGATGCAGAAAAGGCCTTCGATAAAATTCAACACCCGTTCATAATAAAAAAAAAACTCTCAATAAATTAGGTATTGATGAACGTATCTCAAAATAATAAGAGCTATTTATGACAAACCCACAGCCCATATCATACTGAATGGGCAAAAGCTGGAAACATTCCCTTTGAAAACCGGCACAAGACAGGGATGCCCTCTCTCACCACTCCTATTCAACATAGTGTTGGAAGTTCTGGCCAGGGCAATCAGGCAAGAGGAAGAAATCAAGGGTATTCAAATAGGAAAAAAGGAAGTCAAATGGTCTCTGTTTGCAGATGACAAAATTGTATATTTAGAAAACGCCATCGTCTCAACCCAAAATCTCCTTAAGCTGATAGATAACTTTGGCAAACTCTCAGGACACAAAATCAATGTGCAAAAATCACAAGCATTCCTATACACCAATAATAGACAAACAGAAAGTCAAATCATGAGTGAACTCCCATTCACAACTGCTGTAAAGAGAATGAAATACCTAGGAATACAACTTACAAGGGACGTTAAGGACCTCTTTAAGGAGAACTACAAACCATTGCTCTATGAAATAAGAGAGGACACAAACAAATGGAAAAACATTCCATGCTCATGGATAGGAAGAATCAATATCGTGAAAATGGCCATACTGCCCAAAGTAATTTATAGACTCAATGCCATCCCCATCAAGCTACCAATGACTTTCTTCACAGAATAAGAAAAAAAACTACTTTAAATTTCATATGGAACAGAAATGGAGCCCATATAGCCAAGACAATCCTAAGCAAAAAGAACAAAGCTGGAGGCATCACGCTACCTGACTTCAAACTATACTGCAAGGCTACAGAAACCAAAACAGCATGGTACTGGTACCAAAACAGATATATAGACCAATGGAACAGAACAGAGGCCTCAGAAATAACACCTCACATCTACAACCATCTGACCTTTGGCAAACCTGATAAAAACAAGCAACGAGGAAAGGATTCCCTATTTAATAAATGGTGTTGGGAAAACTGGCTGGCCATGCACAAAACTGAAACTGAAGCCCTTTCTTACATCTTATACAAAAATTAACTCAAGATGGATTAAAAACTTAAACGTAAGACCTAAAACCATAGAAAACCCTAGAAGAACACCTAGGCAATACCATTCAGGACATAGGCATGGGCAAAGACTTCATGACTAAAACATCAAAAGCAATGGCAACAAAAGTCAAAATTGATAAATAAGATCTAATTAAACTAAAGAGTTTCTGCACAGCAAAAGAAACTATCATCAGACTGAACAGGCAACCTACAGAATGTGAGAACATTTTTGCAATCTATCCATGTGACAAAGGGCTAATATCCGGAATATATAAGGAACTTAAACAAATTTACAAGAAAAAAATCAAACAACCCCATCAAAAAAGTGGACAAAGGATATGAACAGACACTTCTCAAAATAAGACATTTATGCAGCCAACAAACATATGAAAAAAGTTCATCATCACTGGTCATTAGAGAAATGCAAACCAAAACCACCATGAGATACCATCTCACACCAGTTAGAATGGCAATCATTAAAAAGTCAGGAAACAACAGATGCTGGAGAGGATGTGGAGAAATAGGAACACTTTTACACTGTTGGTGGGAGTGTAAATTAGTTCAACCATTGTGAAAGATGGTGTGGCAATTCCTCAAGGATCTAGAACCAGAAATACCATTTCACCCAGCAATCCCATTACTGGGTATATACCTAAAGGAGTATAAATTATTCTGCTATAAAGATACATGCACACATATGTTTATTGCAGCACTATTCATAATAGCAAAGACTTGGAACCAACCCAAATGCCCATCAATGATAGACTGGTTAAAGAAAATGTGGCACATATACACCATGGAATACTATGCAGCCATAAAAAAGAATGAGTTCATGTCCTTTGCAGGGACATGGGTGAAGCTGGAAACCATCATTCTCAGCAAACTAACACAGAAACAGAAAACCAAATATCACATATGTTCTCACTCATAAGTAGGAGTTGAACAATGAGAACACATGTACACAGGGAGGGCAACATCACATACTGGGGCCTGTTGGGGGTGTGGGGGGCTAGGGGAGGGATAGCATTAGGGGAAATACCTAGTGTAGATGATGGGTTGATAGGTGCAGCAAACCACCATGGCATGTGTATTCCTTTGTAACAAACCCGCACGTTCTGCACATGTATCCCAGAGCTTAAAGTATAACAAAAAAAAAAAAAAAAAAAAAAAGGTATCACATACACAGTCATTTTCAGCTGGGCAATCAAAACTGGACCACGTTCAAGCTTTCACCTCACAAACTGAAACAGAGCTGAAAGACCCACACCACACCCGAAGGGCAGCCCAGCCAGGCTGGACACCAGCTCCTGCTCCCAGGCTTCTCCCCCTCACCCTCTGCTTTCACAGACCTCTTCCACATCAGAGGCTACACAGGAGGAGGGAGCCGGTTTTGTTTTCTGCATAATAAAGATTTCAAAAGACAAGGAATGAAACTTCCACGCCTTATTCGGCAGAAGTTCATTTCTTAATATATATTTAAGAAATATCTAAGCATACAAACAAACAAAAATTGTAAATGTACACAAAGCCCCCTTGTGGAAGTATATTTAAAAACCATTTTGAGGGCTGGAGTCTTGGAGAGGGAGAAATTATGGCATTCCTGATATGGTAGGCTCCTGTGGGCTGGTCATCATGTGAGGAATACATACAGGTATCTGATGGCAGCTGAAGCAGCCAGCACACCCTCAGCCAGACTGCCTGCCTCCTGGACTATCTTTATCTAACTACAGAATCCTTTTTTCTTTTCCTTGTAGCCACCAAAAAGAAGTCTCAATATAGACCTCAGCGGATTTCATCCCATTTTAATGCTATATTGCTTTTGTCTATCTTTTACCAGAGGAATGAAATCAAGCAGCATAATTTGGTTTACCTTTTTTTAACTTTCAGGAAGAAAATATCTTCGTATCTCTCAAGGCAACAGAATCTTTTGAACGTATAAAAACCAAACAATTTCCAAGGTACCAGTTTTTCCTATGGAAGATTTTTGAATTTCCTTCTAGGAAAAATAAACAGTTAAAACGCATCCTGTGAAGCTATGTTAAAGACCACGCTGAGATGGAAATGAAATAAAATGCTGCATGTTCTATATTTTTTTAACTCAAGAAAAACTTTTTTGACTTTCATGATGTGCATATGGCCATTAATTTCAATGTCATATTATGGTTTTTGGCTGAACAGACAGTATGTATGTATGTATGTAAGCAAACAAAACAAATGCATTTTGTATTCAAATTTATACAACTCCATACATTTTTATGCTGTTTATTTGAAAATTAATTTTGGCTTAAGCCTCAGAGACAGCAAATGTTGTCAAGATTTGAGGGCTACCTGAAAAGCCTTGGGGACAGCATTACCCTTATGCATAAGAAACAGCAAAATAAAATAAAAATAAATGAATTTCCAAATACGTCATGGCTAATCCCTTGAGCTGACCTACAAATGAATTATGGAGGTTTTGCTACAGGACTGAGTAGATCTGGTGATTTCACTGAGAGATTTATCTTATTTTCCAACTTATTTTCATATCTTATTTCCTTTTCTTTTAGAATTAGACTGTAAATAAAAGAGCTAAGACTGAATGAAGCTCCCTCTCACAGAACTCATATTGGATTGATAAATTAAAATGGTGAGATGAGTTTTGTATGACCCATCCTCAAGGATTTGGGAAATTTAGCCTATGCAAAACAAGGCATTAATTTGGAGAGGCCTAGCTACTTACAATGCTTAGTATTCTGACAATGATGAATGGCATCATTCCAAGCAAATGGTAATTTCACTTTTTGTGACGGTACTTTAGAGCAAAACCGACTTTCTTCACACAAAGAATTTGCAATCCTATTGAACAGAGGCAGTACCTGAATATCAGAAATCCTTCATTGTTTAAGTATCATCTGATATTCTTGATTGGCTTCAGACTGAAGGTTGGAGTTGAATTAGGGAGAACGGAGGTTAAGTCCTAACCTTGAAAGACTTAGCAGCCATTGAAACACTGCCTTTGGGCACTTATTGGCCTGTATTTATCAAAAAAAAAAAAACTTTTCAATTCAATGAGGGGAGGGAGAAAACACAAAACTTGTCACATTCATCAAGTGAAGCCACTGGAAAGACATCTACAGAACACCCAAAAAGCATAATCTTTCCGAAGCGCTGATAGAAATGGTAATTGAATGGGTCAGGGAATAATACAACCGAAGCAGGGGCAAAGCAGAATATCGCTAAAAAATCAAGGTCAAAAAGAAAAGAACAGACCCTTTTTAACTAGTAAAAAACTTACACTTGGCCTTTGTACTAAGGGAAAAATATACCTGTTGCTACCCGTAATTTATGTCCCCACAAAAACCTCTCGAAAAGAATCTTCAAACATAAAAAGCATTAAAGACCCTCAGTTTCACAGCCCATAAGAAAGCTTCACCTTAAATATTGGCTCCATCAAAATAAGTTTTCTACATGCAGAAAAGAAAATGATTTTTTAAAGGAGCAACTAAAAGCAGTGACTCCCTTTCTCAATCTAACCCATCTGTCTTTCCAGCAGGGGAAGATGAGCCCTGCAGGGGGGAAAAATACATTTAACAAACTCTTCCCTGGGGGACTGAAAAAGACCAGGCACTCTGAAGACTGGCAGAGAATGCCAGCACCGTCTCCCCAGAAAGGAACAGACCTGATGAATCACAAAATCTGGGTTGCGCGTTTTCCTGCCTTCTTTGCTAATGAGCTAATCAGGGCTGAGCCAAATGACACATGTAAACAGATGAGCCGTCCAGGGATGCCGCCTTGTCCCGCTTTTATCTTACACAAACACCTCCACACTGGACTTGGAAGGCTTTTGGCACAAGACAGAGAACTGATATTCTGGGCTGCATCCAGCTGGGAAAGGAAGAGAACTGGCGAAGTGGTGTGTCGTTCAACTGGTGGAACTGCGCGGATGCAGGTGTCTCCTTACTGACAAAGATATCAGCTAAGGGGGAAACAGTCCTGAAAAGACAGTATCTGGAGCCCCTCCTCTTCATCCAAGGAAATAAAGCAGCACACCCTCAAAACCTCTTTAGATAGGTTCCCTTAAGAGTTTAAAAAAAAAAAAAATCCAAAGCTCAGCCTAGCATTTCCCTGTAAACTGTACAAATTCACTGATATGCAAGAAAGACAGCATCATTTGTTAATTTGCAAAATTCTAAGGTGCCTGTATACCCATTTCTATTAATCTAGGAATTCAACTTTCCACATTAGAGTTCTGCAGTGATGTAAGGTAGGAGATGGAGTTTATGATTTGTGCTGACAGAGCCACATCATATTTTAGGGAGATGACATTGCTATTGATGGTTCCTTCTAATCTATTCCCAGTAATATGCTCATCTGTATGTTTTCCCCAGGCACCAGAAGAATAATCTCAGATCCTTAAAACAGTATGTCATTCCTTTCCACAAATCTCATATGCACATATATTATTATTATTATTTAACGTTTATTAAGTACCAACAGTATGCTAGGCACAATAGACATAGGGGGCCATAAAAACATATTTAACGCATCAAAAACCACAATAAAAGGATGCTGTGTTTGTGACAGAAGACAATAAAAATCTTTGCAATTCATAGTGCAAGATGAAATGCACCCCAAGTCCCAGGGAAGCCTTGGAACAGTGTGGCACATCAAAAAAGGTATGGGAATTTTTATTCAGCCAGCGTAAGGAAGGTTATGCATACCTTATGATTAAACATGGCCTTCCTCAACCTTCCCAACATTCTGCAACAATGAATTCTCTAATGGTAAGCCATTAATTATTTAATCTATCTAGTTAAACTTCAGCACTCTACCTCATTTTCAATCATAATAGCATATACTCTGTACCAAGCATTATGGTAGTCATTTAAAATGTATTTCTCTGTATGACAGTGGGGTTGAAACTTGGAAAGATTCAGTGACGCATCCAAAGTCCATGATCACGTTTTCATTTTATTGTCTGTTTTCCAGGATTTCACTTCCTGTTTTACACACACATACACACACACACACACGGCGGCGGGGGGTTAAGAGTTATAAATGCCATTCACGAGTCACAAGTTTGGGGATTTGGAGTTAATATAATATCAAATAACCAATGTAGACATTGTGTAGACACAGCACTAGCCAGGCCAAGATAGACATAGGCTAAGGGTGTCAACTTCTTCGCTTGCTAATGCTACTTTAGACATGATTTAGTGTAGGGTTAAAAGCATGAACTGCAACCAGGCTTTCTGAGTTTGAATCCTGGTTTTGCCACTTGTAAGCTGAGTGACTATAAGCAAGTGAACTGACATTTCTGTACCTCTGTTTCCTCACATGTTAAAAAGATATGAGGAAAATGATAGTAACTGACTTCACAGAGTTACTGTGAGGAGGAAATGAGTTCATGTATAAAGCAAGCTTAGTGCAGTGCCCAGCACATAGTAAGTGCTTAAAAAGCTGTTACGTCATCAGAATCCTGGCACTGAGAAGCAGATAATATGCTTTGAGTAAGACATTGTTGCTGATGCTTATCAATAAACCCTGTGCTGCAAGCTACTTTATAATTAATAAAAATGATTTTACACTAGCCATCTAACTCTCTTCACTTCAACCCCTCATAAACTAAGTGAATCTACAAGACAGCTGGTTAAGACCCCAAAAATTTGTCTTTTCTTTTTTTTCCTCCAAAACTGCTATAAGCACTAAAAAGTTGGCTTTTCCATGCTCACCTTTACTGAACACCAGACAGATGGTTAGAAGGTTAAGAAAAGACCAGACTCATAGTGTTAGGCCCCATGGAGGTGTTAAATGAATGAATGAATGAATGAATGAATGATCCGACAGTGCCTACAAGCTCAAATAATTCAACAAGGCTTCGATTACGGATTGAGAATCTTCTTTGAAATTGGGCAACTCTCAGCCACATCCAGACTAATTTGTATATTTTCCATGTATTTTCCACTTCCTCCCTATTTCATTGTACATCTTCTGGAAATTTCTCTGCTTGTTATTTCTACAGAAGACCTGGAGGAGATGGGAGAGGTAAACTTCAAGTCAGTTAACGGAGCTCATTGTTCTCTAGCCAAGTGATAGCCTTAGTTGGAGAAAAAGTCGAGGCTAATGACTAAATTCAGATTTTTGGATTATCCGTCAACATGAATTGACCATGCATTCCTTAGCCAAATTAGGATTAGTAAGCAAAGTAGGAAAATAATCAGAGTTGACACCTCATATCAAAAAAAAATAGACATTGTTTTCTAATGTGGCACTTATTGTCATAAATATCAAGGGATGGGATAACTGCTATAAATTAAGGGTAGTCTAAATTACAAGACTTGTTCATTAACAAGTATAAAATAATTGCTTTAGACAACTTAAAGATGTGTGATATGGACTGGAAATCAGAAAATGCAAGTTTTTAAAATTATTCTGTGGTCACTATTTCCTTTAAGCTCAGTTACTCAGTGGGAATTAAAAACCTGCCAGGACTTCAGTGATACAACTCAGGATGCTTTTTTTTTTTTTAAGAAAATTGCTATGGAGCATAAATTTTTTCTTAGACTTTCACACCTTTCCAAACCACTTTTTTCCTGAAGGATATGGCCTACTTTCTGTAGCGCTAAGCTTAAACATGGTGCCATTTAATTACACACAGACTAATAAAGCAAGACATATTTAAATGTAATTTTGTAGCTTGTACACATAAACTCAAGCCAGTGGATGATGAAATGCTGCTAAAATTATCCTTATCCAGTAAAATTTATTGCAGTGATGAAAATCTTGACATCTATTCCAAAGTTCAAATTAAACTTTAGCGTAATAGAGTAGCCTAAGTTAAACCAAAGTAAATAAGCAATTATTTATAGTAATTGTATGTCTGTGTGTTGCATATATTTAACTTTTCAGAAGAAGTCAGTGAACCCACATTGTGGGGATGGCTGAATTAATTACAAGCGTACACAAAAGGGTATACTCTTCAATGATCTCAGCATGTCACTTTGAATTTATCCATCTGCCTAATACCCACCTGTCTAGTTGCTCTTTCATTTAACCACATATTATGGCATCAATATTAACTTTCAGATTCGGGTAAAATCATTGCCATTTCCCAAGCTATTTGCCTCGTAATAAACACAGACTGAAGGGGAAGTGTTGAAAGCTATGGCAATATTTTTCCCATAATGTTTGATACAAATCCCAGCTGCACAACATTGTATGTTAATAACCATTATTTAATTAACAGATGAAGAAGCCCTTTTGAGCTGCTGTGGCAGATTTTGAACTTGATCTTCTATCATTTGATGTCATGCAAGACCAGATAAATGACAAGTCTTTCGAGAGTCTGCAGAGCCCCTTTAGAACAGCTGCACAGTCTTCCCCCTTCTTTGCAGCAGGTTTCTCACTTAAGAAAAAAACACGCTTCATTACATCGCCTCTTACTTGAGCTGCAAGGGTCTATTCAAGGAAGATAAGCCTCTTAGAAATGAAGTAGCGTTGAATTTAGGTTTTGAGTGACAGCAGGAAGATTTATCCATTCAACAGACAATACCGCTTTCTCTGCATTAATCTAGGAGGCGGACAATGATCTGTTTTTTAGGCCTCATCTCATCTCTTTCCCACAGCAGAAGGTGATTAGAGTTAGGAAACAGGGACTGTGAAAGAAAACTTGAGCGCTATCTCTCTAGCCCTCCTGTTTCCTGAAGGGGTAAGAGGGAGCCCCTAGGCCAAGGGCATCAATCACAGATTCACAACAAGGATATGATGCTTTACCACTGGGAAACCGATAGGCCACAGGTATAAAGGGGTGAGCCCCAGAACCCAAAGGGTAAAGCATTATAGTTAACCTCCCAAAGAGGGAAGAAGGCACAAAGTAGCTCTTCATAAGTGAGAGCCCTTGAATTCTTCCTGGCTGGGCCCAAATGAAAATGTCAGGGATCTCTTGGACTCAACATGATATTCTACCACCTATACATAGGTTAAGGTTCAGTGAAATCCCAATTAGCTGATCTGCCAACAGAAGCCTAAACAGACAGGAGACACAAAACAATGCCACGCAACATTTGAGTGAGATTTCCACAACACAACCATTTCAACCATTTCATCTCATTTATATCTATCTTCTGCACCTCAGGAGAGGATTTCTGTAGGAGCCCAATTATTAATTTGAAGTATCCCTCTCAGTCAAGCACTGAGCACAGAGCCCATTGTGAGCAACTCGTCAACTGCTAGTAACCTACAAAGATATTACCCTGAAGTCCAGCATGAGAATTCCATTTTACAGGAAATAGCTGGTACTATCCTTACTGTGGGAGGCTTGCCACTTTATTAGTAGACTATTTGTCTATATTTTGAAGTGCAGAAATTGATGAATGGACTTTACAGAGACTATGGTGGCTTCGAACAATGCTTTCAGTTTTGGGCATGCAATTTTTTTATTTTCGATAGGTTTTGGGGGAACAGATGATGTCTGGTTACATGAATACGTTCTTCAGTGGTGATTTTCTGAGATCTTGGTGGACCCATCACCCGAGCAGGGTATGCTGTACCCAATGTGTAGTCTTTTATTTGCAAACAGAAGGATGCTACTGCCACATCATAATATCCAGGGATGCCTTTTATAGACTACTCACAGTCTTGATCCTTTTTCCTTTAGCTCACTGTGAAGGTACATATCAAATGTCTAAAAATAAATGAATAAAATAAAATATTCACCTCCAGTAATCCTCAAAGTATCCCTGCAGCAAGACAATCAAAAGTGAGCCCAGAAAGGTTTAGAACTCAGATACTGGAAAACAAGTATGAGGTAAAATGCTTTCGTGTGATACCTATTTTCCTGAAAAGGCAGCGCATGGAGGCCGGGAGAGACTGTCATTCAAGTGTGAGTAATTAATTAAGTTAGTAAGTACGCAGAGAGAAGAGTCATAGACATTACCACAGAATTAAATCAAGTTGCCCCAAATGACTTGTAAATTTAAGAGCAGATTGTGTGTTCTCTAGAAATCAATATAGAGTCATCACATTTTGACATTTCCTATTGTTAAATTGTGTTTTGTTTTGTTTTTGCAAAATGTCATATTGACAACTAGAGACTTCCTTGACATTTACCCCACGTGATACTGGAAATATCTGTTCGTCAATCTTAAAGCTACTGTAACCAGCCAAATATTGTGGTGACAGGATGTAATCCATGTTTCAAGTCTCCTAGGAACACAAATCCAACACCAGCACCAACACCAACACCAGAATGTGGCTTGAAGAAGACTCTGAAGGAGAATAAGAAACCATCACTCAGACCCTTTGGAAATCCCTTATAGCATCATAACACAGAGGCTATGCTCACGTAGTGAACAGGTCTGCAGAAAAGCAGTAATGATTCAAAACAAAACGAAACAAGAAAAGGAGCACTGAATCTCTGTTACTCAGTATTGTCCAAATGAGTCCTGGGAAAGACGGTTTTATTCTTATCTCTGATCCTCAAATTCCTTAAAGTCCATCTTTATCACGCTGTTATCGATAATTTCTTCTTTACCTACTGCTTCCATAATCAAAAGTTGACCTCCCAGGTGGCAAAAAAAAAAAAAGCAGTGCCTCCACCATCAAACCCTACCTAATGGGCCTAATCAGCTCCTACCATGATAGTCTTTATTTTCTTCTTTCTTGCTTTCTGCCTTTCTTTTTCTTTTTTAATTACTGAAGACTCTTGTTTTAGAGAAACCCCTAATTGCTTCATTTTAAGATGTTATGTTTAACCTCAGGAAATGGTGCTATAAGACCTGGCAAACAGCTTTCTGGTTGTTTCAATCAGTACCAGATTATGAGGTCCAGCCGGTTAAGAACTCTATTCATTTTCTTGCCCTGTCATCTTGATCTTATTTGAATGTCTGGGGAGCTGGAGGTGCTTAGCTGGCCCTGAGTTTCAGGACTGGGGGTGGGAGTACCAGGGAGAGCTATGCGATGTGTTAGAGACACTGAAAGTTTTCATTTTGACTCCTTAATGAGAGCGACCTTTGACACAGGCTGATGAGTTCCATGCCTGTCCTGGTGTGCTTTTTGAAAACATTTGACACTGGTCACAGGTCTGACAGGGATATGACTAATGAAGTCGTGGTATAAAAATAATGGGCTGCAATTGCAAGTCATTTGCATGAAACCAAACTCCTTAAAAACTTGTCTCTGTTCACTTTCTGTTTTCTAAATGAGTCAATAATATGAATCAGATGGGTTGAAGGGAATAGACTCCCAAATATTCCTTCTATAAGTTTGGAAAATTAGTTGGCATTTGGTGCAATTTTTGTTGCCTTGAGGCCTGGTTTAAATTGGACTGTAGTTACTAAATTGCTAGGGCGATTGCAGAATGTGTAGGATAATGCATAATACCTTGTTTTTCTTAAGCGTTTCGTCAGAGAGCTTCTTGTGAGGTCAAGGGGCCCAGGCAGCTCTTTGCAGAAAACATCAAGTGAGAGTAAATGAAGAAGAAATGTAAGGAGGTTGTGGGGGAGGGAGAAAGGAAAGGACTAAATAAAGGAAAGGAAAAAAAAGGAATAAATGTAGAAAGAAGAAATAAAACAAATCAAAAAGAGGGCAACATGGATTGGGGTCCAAAAACACAAAAGGACAGGAACAGGAGGAAAAAGAGGGAGATGGGAAAAAATGGAAAAATGAACGCAGAGTGGTTAGAGAAAATGGGGAATTGAAGAAAACTTTTAAAGGGAGAACCCTAAAAGAAGAAGCTGCCATGACTTCAGTTTATCCTGTCAAACTGTGTATTATTTATCCTCACACAGTGCTAAGTATCCACTAAACAAAACTCGGCTAATAGCCGCTCACAGCTCACACACTAAGGCCGATCCTTCCCTTCCTTTGTCTCTGCACGACCCTGCCAAAGTTCCTGATGTTTCGTCCTTTCACCTGTAGCTAAAAACACCTTCAGAGCAGGTTTTAGCAAAACTTCTGAAATTACATTTGACCAGCTGCGTCAGGAAGCAGCAGCCAGGAGGAGGCACATTGTACAAGTTCCTTCCTAGAGCCTTCCTCCTGTGGGACTGACTATTCATGATTTAAACACTTGGGGTTTTCTTTATGATTTGTCAGTTTCAGCACATCTATTTGGAACTTTGTTTTGCTTACTAGTGTATACGACAAAACTAAATATCATGTGTTCCCAAACTTAAATAAAAAGAAATACAAATGATTTACAGATACACACAAATAGAACAAATGAATAAAGGAAAGGTTACATGGCGCAGAGGAAGGGGTACACAGAGGTTTGGAAATGAACCAGCTCTGGGTGCTCTGTGACCTTGGGAAATTGTCTTAATCTCACTGAGCCTCAGTTTCTTCAATCACAAAATGAAGGATTAAAAGATTGTTTTACAAAGTACTAGCAAAGAACCTGGCATATCATGAGTAGCTAAAACAAATGAATGAGCAGGCAGAGTAATAATACTCTCTTTTGTGCCTGCCTTTCAAGAAAGTATTTCTCACCTACCATTCCTACATAAAGAAATCAATAATAATTCTACTTGTATCCCTCGATAACACTGAAAATGCGGGATAGAACATGCATAGACTCCATAAACTAACCGCATTGCATCTGTTGGGGTTGTACATTCTACTCCCAAGAACCTGAAATCCAAACAACTAACAAAGTGAAACATGTTATCGTCTCTCTCTCCCTCTGTCTCCCTCTATCTCTCACTTTCCCTCCCTCTCTGTTTCTCTTTCTCTTCCTGTAGAACTGCCCATCACATTCCAAATCTCCACTTAAATCCTTAGATTAGTGCATACCAACCCAAACTCCTATATTTACTTCTTGTAAAAAAGCAGAACTAAGGATTAATGTTCATAATCATGACTTCATAATAGTTTAGTTTTTTTTTTTTTTTTTTTTTTTTGAGACAGAGTCTCACGGTGTCACCCAGATTGGACACAAACAGATCTCACTACAGCCTCTACCTCCTGGACCCAAGCATGCGACCTCGCCTGGCTAATTTTTTTTTTTTTTTTCCCTGAGAAACGAAGTCTCACTGTGTTGCTCAGGCTGGTCTTGAACCCCCGGGGTTAAGCAATTCTCCTGCCTTGGCCTCCCAAAGTGCTGGAATTACAGGCAAAAGCCAACGTGTCCAGCCAGTAAATATTTTAAAATCAATTTCTTGAGAAATATTTACTGTAGCCTAATTCTCAAAAATTGAACAATCGTGGTTACTTTCAGTTTGTCACAACTGGCCAAATTCGGGCCACTCCAAGCCCCAATTATTCTAAATATGCATGCATTTACTCTATTAATTCCTGCTGAGAGAATATTATTTCAGTTATTTGTCTTAATGAGGCTCCTCAGTCCCTAAGCAAGTTCTCTCATTGTTGCTGAAATAAAGACATAGAAGATACTCTCATTCTAGGAACCAAAGCTAACATTAAAAGACAGTAATAGAATTAGAATAAATTTTTTAAAATTAAAGAGTTGTTTTTTAAGAAACAAAATGAAGTTTAATAAAGACAGAAGAAAGGCTGGGCGCAGTGGCTCACACCTGTAATCCCAGCACTTTGGGAAGCCAAGGCGGGCGGATCACGAGGTCAGGAGATCGAGACCATCTTGGCTAACACGGTAAACCCTGTCTCTACTAAAAATACAAAAAATTAGCCAGGCGTGGTGGCGGGCACCTGTAGTCCCAGCTACTTGGGAGGCTGCGGCAGGAGAATGGTGTGAACCCGGGAGGCAGAGCTTGCGGTGAGCTGAGATGGCGCCACTGCACTCCAGCCTGGGCAAAAGAGCAGGATTCCACCTCAAAAAAAAAAAAAAAAAAAAAAAAACAGAAGAAAATGAAGAATGATTTAGAGAAAGTCTGGGAAGGCTCAAAAGGAAGACGCTTAGGGTTGTAGTACATCTCCAGTTGAATTTGAGTATACTACTGGTAAACTACTGTGTATTTCTAAAGAAAGTGGGACTTAACAAGTGAGTATGACATTCGGCAGCTGAGAATTCATCCCTTCTCTGTAATCAGTAATGCTAAAGACTATATAGAAAGTGGTCCACGCAGCCCAGCATTGTATTCACATTTTAAAGAATGAAGACACTGAAAATGAGCAGTGCCAAAAAGTACTAAGAGGATGAAAAATAGATCCTGAAAGGAAAAGACAGTATAAATTCTAGTTATTTCACTAGAAGTGATCACGAATCAAGTAAGTGTGAAAGGATCTTGTGAGAACGATGCTGACTGGTTGTCTTTCATTTCCACAGATTATCAAGCAAGATGAAATGGGAAAAATGGATAGAACATAAAGAAAATCTTCTTGACAGTAATAAATATAAGAACATTTTTAAATATTGGACAAGATGACCAATAGAGGTTTCGAATTAGAGGTCTTAGAAATCTTTTAAAAATAGGAGCAATGACCATCTGTCTTAAATGGTTTGTGTCTTTACCTGCCTGGAGGCCAAACACTGAATCATTACCAAATGTATGGTTCTATTATCCCAGAGATTGATGTCATTACCCCTGAAGTTTAATACAGGGGAATGGGGCAGGCAATTGAATAGTGATGAATCGAAAATTTAAGGATTGAAGAGATGATGATAGAATATGAGTCTAGCATTTAATTTCTCTAAAACTCCACAGAAAATAATTCTATAAAAATAAAAGTGTGTGGAAGTTCTATTTTGTATTTTAATTATGTGTGTATTTGAATCATTTCCTTCATTAAACCATAAGCTTCTTGAAGGCAAGAGACGTATATTTCTCCTCATTTCCCCTCCACCTCACCAACCCACCCAAAGTCCCTAACACCAGGGCCGAGAACCAGGTATTATTACCAGGTCTATAGACACCTATAAGGTTATATCTGCCCCTGCCTGGACTCCAGAGTTTGTTAACTATTTTAAATATTCCTACCCATCCCTTCTTAAAAGCTACGTCTTCATGAGGTAGGGACTTTTATCTGCTTTGTTCACTAATAGCACCTATAATAGTTTCTGGTATATAGTCAACACTTAATAAATACTGGTTGAATGAGTGAATGAATAAACGAATGATTACTATTCAATACACTTCTTGAGGGCTATTTAGGTATAACAAGTTTTTTAAATCTCCCAAACAGGAAAAAAGAATGTTAACAACATTCTTAACAGCCGGTTCTGTATCCTGGGAGGCAAACCCACATTAATGCTAACATTTTTGTCTTCCTTCTCCCTATCATATTCCTATACAAGACTTTACAACCACAAAATTGCATGCTGTATTTAAAAAGAGAGAAAACATTTAAGATCAACAGTATTATGCAGAATAATTAACTCAATTTCTTTTTTTTTTTTTTTTTTTTTTTGAGACGGAGTCTCGCTCTGTCGCCCAGCTGGAGTGCAGTGGTGCAATCTCGGCTCACTGCAAGCGCCGCCTCCCGGGTTCACGCCATTCTCCTGCCTCAGCCTCCTGAGTAGCTGGTGCCCGCTACCACGCCCGGCTAATTTTTTTGTATTTTTAGTAGAGACGGGGTTTCACCATGTTAGCCAGGATTGTCTCGAACTCCTGAACTAAGGTGATCTGCCCCCTAGGCCTCCCAAAGTGCTGGAATTACAGGTGTGAGCCACCACACCCGGTCTCAATTTCTATTTTTTGTATTTTCATTTCAAAACTTCAAATAGTTGTCTAATCAATAGGTGGTTTTAAATCTACATTTTCCTATCCATTTCTTTGCAAGTAAAGTAGGAATGAGAATACTTGCTCCCATAGGGGAAACACATAAAAACCACAGAGGATTATGAATATACTATTTAGTTTAAATTTTTTTACATTATAAACCACACTCTGCATTCAAATTTCCATCTTTACTTTTCCCACACCTTTGTATTTTAAGCATCTAAAGCCAACAACTATAATAGTTTGCCATCTAGTTAGCATAATTTCTTTATTGCCTTGGGCATAAATTTGCAATGTAATGTAAATAACAATACTATTTTGCATGGCTATTGTACCTCTGGAAACCCTTTACCAACATTAATTTTCACAACCGTCCTTAAGGAATAGGTGATCACTGATATTATTAAGGCTCAGGCTAATGAAATTTGGCTTGAAGAATAATATATTTGCAAGAAAGTTTTAATTTACCATTTGTCAGTTTAGTGTTATATGGGTATGTATTTGTGTTTCACTAGATCCCAAAGAAAGCATTTGCCTTTGTAACATCCCCTAGGAATATATAATTTCAATTTAGATTCTTCACTTACCCAGACAGGAGACTGAATTCTGTTTATTTGTTTGTTTTAATAGATTTCTATGTCTACCTTACACCAAAGCTCAGTCTGACCAGATGCACAAGTGAAATTACTCAGTTTGGTCAGTTCTTAAAGCATAACCATCTGGTAGTGTTCTCTGTGTAGCAGCTTTTAGAAATAGCTTTCTACTTACAAGGTATCAGCAGTTAGTGCTGGCATTTCTGTAGTAATCGTAGAAGTAATCATAACACTGGTAATATTAAGTCACATTTATTGAGGACTATGTGCCAGTTCCTGTTCTAAGCACCTTATATGTACTAACTCATTTAACTTTCATAATAACCTAATAACAGCAGTGCAGTTATTATCCCCACCTTTCCAGATGCAGGAACTTGGACAACAAAAAGAGGTTAAATAATTGTCCAAAGATGCACACCTGATAAAAGGTGGGGTCAGCATTCCAACCAATATTTATTGAGCACCTAATTTTTTTTTTTTTTTTGCCAGACACTTCACAATGCTTTGACTGCCCAATATTTCCTGTAATACAGAAATGATCATACTGTATTTTTATTCGGCAACATTTATCAAAAAGCCTGGAGCTGTCCCCAAATGTTTCTGATAATCACATCTCTTTCCTAAAACAGGGAGTTTTAAGAGAATGGTAACATTTTTTGCCATTGGCACATATGGCATGGTTTCTGTCAAAGGGACTGTGGCTCTTCATCACATGTAAACCCACACAAACACACACACACACACACACACACACACAATCACCTATTGAATGGGCCAACTCAAACAACTGGTCAGTGAAGGCTGGGGAAATCAGTCAAACCAGTTATTTGACACCGTGTAGAACAAAAAGGGAGGGGAGATGCAAGTATTGTTGAATCTAATTTTTTACTTTTTAATATCCTGTCCTGGAACCATGCAAAGTAATGCTAGAACCTGTAAAATATTTAGGAGGAACCTGGTAAGGACAAAAGATAGTTTCCAATGCTACTCTAAAAATGTATTGATTTCATTGCAAACAGTTACATTGTACACTGTCATAGCCTAATGCTTCATGGAACAAAGAATTGCCAGTTGCATCTCCATGTCTTTTATCTTTTAAAATGCACTTTTCTATTTGTTTACAGAGTTCTATTATTCACCTACCAGGAAAAAAAAATACCAAATTTAAATGAATCCCTTTATCCAAAATCAAATCCTGGCCTTTAGATCAGATCCAGAATTAGCCAGAAATATGCATAAACTCCATACAGTTCCAAATTAATTTGTTAATTTAATTACCATAATAATTCAAATTGTTGACCGTATTGTCATCAAAAACCAGAAGAAAATTATAAATAAATAGACTTTTTATTATTTGTATTAAGCAAAATAAAATTACATAAAGAGAGACCTGGATATGTAGAGTATCTTTCATCTTTGAAGTAGTTGCTATATCTTCTGTATAATATTACAGTATTCAATGTAAGGACTCATTTTATCAAACAACAGAGTAAATAACAAAACAAAAATATACAGTGACTTGCTGGCTCATAGATGATGACTTCCTCAAGGCTGCAGTGACTTATGTACCTTTCTTTGGCAACTCCTTTTGGAATTCTTTTTTATTTTTCCATAGAGATTTTTGTGGGTGATTTTTATTTTGTTTTGTTTTGATACTTTCATGAGCTGCAAAATTATGTGGCTCTCCCCTTCCATAATTTGTCCCATTAAAAGTTCTGCCATCCTGTTAGGCATATAAGTGGCATGCTGGCCAGAGTTCAGGGGTGAAGGGAACTGAATTTTGAAACCACACAATTTATGTGGAAATAAAGTACATTTCTCATTTGTTTCTGCGTTAGACATATGGGAAGACCGTGTGTGTAATAGGTTGTTTCATTTGTGTGATGGAGAGATTTTTTTTAAGCCTTCTGAAGAAAAAAGTCATATTGATGTCTAGGTTCATCTATGCTTCTTTCCCCATATTTTAATGTGGAAACATTTTAGAACTCACAGTTTCCACACTTCGTACATTTTCCACAGTTAATTAATCCTGCTTTCCCTCATGACAAATGACCCTATCTCATAAAAGGACACATTGGCAAGCAAGGATTTAACTCAAAGAAGCTATTCTTTGATATATATGTTTGAATTTGGGTTTTTTTTATTTAAAAACATTGGACTCTCAGAATATGAAAATGTACTACATCTCCTACAGAAAAGTAAATTTGGAAATCTTTTAGGTAAATCAAATACATAGGATTTTTTCTTGTCTTCAAGAACCACCATGTCCAATTAGAGAGGTGGGAAGTATGACTATTCCATACCTATATTTTGAAGTCTACCCATACCTTGTGCTGTCAACTTGGAAAATTCAGAAAGTAAACCCTACTCAAATGGCTGTGTGGTAGCTTCTGAAAATTCCCAATGCAAATGGCCCTCTTTTTTCCCTCCCAACTCTCCAAGTCTTAGGGAAAGAAATCAACTCCAAATTATTAACCTGTTGCTAATTTTCCCTATTACTCAATATTAAATTAAGATGGAGAAGAAGGCCCCAGGATATTAATCTAGGCTGTCTGCTCCCCACAGAGACACAAAGCTTTGTAGCATAAGAGCTAGAAGGATGAATGACACCACTATTCTTATCTCTAAGAAGTAACTGAAAATCTCATAGATTGACGATAGGCCAAATTCGGCCATCACATATCCCTACGCCTCTCTAGAGACCAGGAAGGCACCATGTTAGAGTAGATTCTACTTTAAACTTTATAAGTAACTGCAGGTCCTAGGAGATCCATGCCACCTCTCAGGGCCTCTGTTTCCTCATTCATAAAATGATGTGGCTGGAAAAAACATTCTCTAATGGCCCCTCAGCTCTGGCATTTTATGATTTTATCTTATGCCATGTAATATGGCATGCTATTCCCCACTGTCTCCCCTCTCCAACCCCCATTGATTTATTGCTGAATAGCTAGTCTGTACAGCAAGCTCTGGGCTTAACCTGGCCTCACTTGCATTAGTCGAACCAAGTTATTTCTCATCTTCATCACCACACTGCAATTCCAACTCACAGAGAAAAATCTGTCTATCTGCCTACAAACCTATACATCCATCTACCTACTTTTAACAAACCTGTGTTCAAATAACATGCAACTTCTGAAGAAAAATTAGTGTTTCTAAGGCTTATTCCCTTGGAATCACTGCAACCATTTTGTCACAAAAGACACCAATTGAGCCAACTTGCAAGACCCTTTAGAATTCAGGCACTCCCTCTTCACTTTCCCTTTTATTCAGCATTACCCTTTCTTGGCATCTTTGGACTCAGAACTATGAATCGCCACATGCCTTTCATTTTGTTCCACATCTGGACCAGAAGCAGGAAAACAACAGATCATCAACAAGTTCAGGTGGAGTTTGTTTTTGTTTTGGATTTCTATAAACAAGAAGAGAAAACAAACTCTAAGTAAGCATTAGTTTTTACCAATTTATTTTTCTAACGTGCTACATTTCTGGGGGAAAATATCCACTGATTTGATGAAAAAGTATGAAGTTAGGAAGCCTGCTCTTGTGGGCATGAGGTAAATACCAAGATGAGTAAGATGACTAAGGTAGCTAAAATAGGTATAGTAGCAACAATAACAACAGCAACAGATATTTTGGGTTATTTGCTCTACCTTAGAATCAGAGTGCCCACACTGATAAGTGAGCATATCTGGCAAAATCTGCTCCCACAGAGGAATAGCCAGTGCAGAATGTTCTTCTCTAAACGGTTGTCAGAGGCCAATTTGTTAAGACTAGAAATGGAGAACCAGAATAAGAATAAAATCCTTTTCTCTAAGATTCAGGCCTGTCACATAGGTACAAAGGAAGAAGTATTTTTAAAATCTCTATTGTATGTCAGGCGCCAGGCTAGGTACTTCTATATGCATATTTCATTTAACTTTCTCAACAAATCAACAGTGTGGTTCTTACCAGTCCCCCATTACACAATGAAAACCTTCGGATTTTGAAAGTCCACACACAGCCACTTGAAGGTGGATTGAAATAATTGTATATTAAGATTATTAAACTGCTGCAGCCAGATAAAATATTTAACAAGTATTAAACTGAAAGGGATAATGTGAAATCAGTTTTAGCTACGATACTAATCTAGAAGTTACTATCTCTACTGAAGGCAGCAAAATAGAAAGTGTCCCTACCAGCACAGCATAATGCAAAACGCAAGCAGGCCTTCTGCAGAACCTATTAGAGAAAGCAATCTGCTCTAGAGTTGATGAAGATTCCCTAATCAAAGTGAAATTGAGCAAATTCCTAAGCCAGATGGGGAGTTTTCTACTAGCAAGTCATCAGAAACAAAGATGCCAACATGATCCTATGGAAAGGCACAGTCCAAGAATAACATGGAACACTACCTCATTGAGAACAGAAAACTCCAGACCCCACCAGGACTGTGGCAATCCTCTCAGCCCTCTCGCTTATTAGTGGAAGAGAATGGGGATTCAATAACAGAATCCCTTGGTACATCATTTATATCTTTGTACATGTAAGTATACTTAAATCAACTACGTAGTAAACTTTATATTACTCCTAAATTATAATATGGGTTTAGTCATTCTCTGATTCAAGGAAATGTTGGCTTTGTAACAGCAAAGGTAACCTTCTGCTGGTATTTTGTAGGCTGTGGACAGAGAAATCCCTGGAACAATTGGAGAGCTGAGAGTCAGATGCACCAAGCCAAGAGAGAAAGCCAAGTACACCATTTAGCAAATGATACTTATGGTTTATTTCTCTTTGGTTTTTTGCTCCATGTTACACACCCACACACTTGTAAGACAGAGCAGCGAATGGCCTCTTCTGTCTCAGCCCAAAGCCCACATTCTGCTATGTCACACTATTATGACGAACAGGTGATGAACCCGTGCTAATCACCTATGTCACTTGAATGACCCAATGTAACAACGTGTGGATTTGAGAGATGGTCTCATACTAAAAACAAATAAAATGAAAGAGAAACCTGTTATAATATGTAGCGTTCCTTATTAAAAGATTCAGAACCACAGGTCAAATAGCATGCTCTCCAGCAACAATATGATAAAATTCTTTCCTAAAAGGAAAATTCCACTGAAAACAAGCACTTTCTATGTCCTAGGAGATGGCCCATAACAACAGTACAGTATAAGAATAATTTTCCATAAAAAATACTCATAAAATCAAAACCATTTCTGGTCCCCACCCATTTCATCTTCATTTTCTAGAAGCCAAACTGAAGTGATGTAGCTGTTTACACTTCCAGAAGAAGGGAGCACAGAAAGCTGAGTGACTGTGACTCAGAGCTTTTGTTCTACCCCCAACCAGCAGTTACCCTTCAACCAGTCTCGCTCTTCATCCCTCACAATGCAAACTTCAAAGTCACCCTGCCAGAAACAAACCCAAATAATTCCCAAATACACCACTAGAAACCCAAACAAAACACTGGATTAAAAATTCCAGGGTGTCTGCTGTTCACAAAAACTTGCTGGCTCACCAGCAAAAATCTGGGCATCTGCACTGTGCTGTCCACGACTCCTAAAGACGGATGTGGCTGCCTCCAGTCCAGAAGGCCTCTTCCTTTCTGACGTTCACATTATTCCTCAGCCGACTGCAGCCTACTTGCCCAACATTATCTTCCTCACCCTTTCACAGAAAGCCTGCACCTCCTCTTACTGCCCCCACGTCCACCCTGCCCGACTGGATGGTGTTTATCCTTTCCTTCCAGCCTTCTCCTTTACCCTCTGGGGTGTCCACCGCCCTCTCCTCTCTAGTTCCCCTAAATCCTTGCCCAATGCCCAATTTAGGTCCAGCCTTTACTGGGTAACTTTTATCCAAGCACATTAGCTTCTCTCTGCCCTGAAAGTCTAGAATTCTTCCCACGTAGGGCACAGAATCATGAAGTTCAATTTCTCCAGTTGCTTTATATATGATAGTCTCATCTTCTCATCCGGATTAAAAGTCCACATCTTAGAGTCCCTTGCCATGCCCCCCATCTCAATTAGGGCACTTAAAGCCAAAGAGCTGCCAGTATTTTCCACAATTGCATGTAGAATAATTCTAGAAATCTACTATTTTGAAATTCCACTATAATTTTAAAATGCAAATATCCTTTAATGTTCCTAAGCATGGAATTTACTGGGTCTACTGATTAAGACTACGATGTAGATATTTTCCCTACACCTTCACACTCCATTCTCCATTTGATTCCTTCCCTGCTTGCTCCCACAGCTTTCTGGGCTAACTCCATCAAAGTACCAATCACATTTTATTATGCCAGAATCAGGATAACGTAGAGGTGAAAAATGCAGGCTACAGTCTGGAGGACGCAGATGAAATACTTATCTTTATACCCAACCTTTATACCCAACACACATACACACACACACATATATACACATGCATACATACTTATAAATGGCTCATTCTATACATGATATATAGGCATGATATGTATTACACACACATCATGGATATATATGTGCATATAAAATACAGTGTATGTGTATACATCTAAGACTTATATATGTATGTATAAAACGAGATATATGTGCATTCATTTATTTATTATTCATTTATTTATTTACTGATTAATGTTTACTAAATGCTAAGATAGAATTTTTTAAGAATTAAATTCTTATTGAGAAGGGGTCTCACTATGTTGCCCAGGCTAGTCTGAAATTCCTGGGCTCAAGTGATGCTCTGGCCTCAGCCTACTCACTAACTGGGACTTCAGGCCTGCAAGACTGCACCCAGCTTGGCTGGGTTAATAGAGTATTACCACTAGGAAAAGAAAACGCAGAAATGTTGTAGCCTCATCCTGCATGCAGTCTGTAGATGGGAAAAATCAAACTCAGGGAAATTAATTTTTTCAAGACTACACTTGGTGGAAAGCAAAGTTTGAGAAGGAGCTAACAAACTAAATTCCACAGGAAAACAGCATAAATATTACAGCTAGACAAGAACACTGAACGAGAAAATTTCCCAACAGAGGAGCCATTTGGGGATCCTGAGGCAAATATACCCTGTACAATGCAGATTGTCCATATATAAGTGTAGTTCACTGTGGCCCATGAAATATCAGCATGTGAATCTCCTTCAGTGCTAACGCTAAAAATTCAGATTCCTCAATGCCATCTGAGAGCTATCTAATCTGAATCTCCAGGGTAGGGTCCAGGAATCTACATTTCCACAGAGTCCCATGATGATTCTCTGCACACCACAGCTGAGAACCACTGGCTCTACCCTAATCAAGCTGACAATGGAACAAGATATAAAAGACTAGGCAGATGCTGCTGGACTTGATATCCCCATTCCCAAGGAGTCAATTCAAAGATAGTCATTGGTCATTAGGCTAAACCAAGTGGCCCAATTTCACTTACTTATTCTTCATTCAAAAAACCACTTTTCCGCCAGGTGCAGTGGCTCATGCCTGTAATCCTGGCACTTTGGGACACCAAAGCAGGCAGATCACCTGAGGTCAAGAGTTTGAGACCAGCTTGGTCAACATGGTGAAACCCTGTCTCTACTAAAAACACAAAAAATTAGCCGGGCGTGGTGGTGCACGCCTGTAGTCCCAGCTACTCAGGAGGCTGAGGCAGGAGAATTGCTTGAACCCAGGAGGCGGAGGTTGCAGTGAGTCGAGATTGCAGCACGGCACTCCAGCTACACTCCAGCCTGGGTAACAGAGTAAGACTCCCTCTCAACAACACCACCACCACCACCACACACACACACACACACACACACACACACACACACAAAACCTTTTCACCTAAGTACCTCAAGTCCCTCCACCAAAAAAAAATGCTCTCTTAAAAATAGTTGACCCTTTGCTCTAAGTGTAAAGAAAAACAGAAGCACATGTGGCATTGTGAAAATGACCTATTCCCAATTTTCTATGTCTATCTAGAGCTGTGACATTCTTCTATTTTTTTTTTTTCTTTTAACTCAGAGTTCTCATCCCTAAAGCAATGGCCCTCAAAATGTAGTCCCTGGACTAGCAGTATCAGCATCACCTGGGAAGTCAAATTCTTAGGCCCCAGCTCAGACCTGCAGAATCAGAAATTCCAGGGGGGAGGGCCAGCACACTTGTTTAATAGACGCTTTGGATGATTCTTATACAGGCAAAGTTTGACAACCACTACCCTGAAGGAACACTGGGAGAAGAGGAGTTTCCATTAGTCCTTCTCAAGTCTGAGTCTCCTCTGCTTGGGAAAATGGGAAGAGGTGAATGGCAGGCTGAGCAAGGGAGATCCAGGCCCATCCGCTCCCATTAGTCTGTCTGCAGGCATTCCAAACAGTAGGCTTTCATAGCAAAGCTTATCCTGAGTCTCAAAGTTGATACTCTCTGAACATCAATTGATAATCTTACCAACATGTTACCAGCAGGCCTGGTATGGAACACAAATAAACATCACAGAATCTGACCTTAAAAACTGGATCCAACTGGAAAAAACAAAAACTGGATCGATATTCTCAAGTTAATGGGGGAGCAAGAGCTGGACTGGTTTAATTTAGTCAGAACTGTTTATTTTAAATGAATTGGTTGATTTAGGTCCTACAACCAGTTTCTAAGCATTCAATTTCAAATTAACCAGTTGCTTAAATAAAATGGTGAATTTTCTTTCTTTTCCTCAAGACAGGCTCATGTGGCTATGACCTGAAATCAATGATTAAAGAAATATTTAATGGTGTCTGCCCATTATTAAATTATTATTACTAATTAAAAGCTTAAAAAGAAAACAAAGCTTACTTTTGTCTACTAATGGATAGAAGGATTTAGTGTTACAAATTACCTTTATCAACCCAAAATGCACAAGGAAGTGAAGTATATGTAGAAAATTCATCTCTAAAAGCATACTACCCACCAACGGCTACCTAATTTAGCAGAATATATTACCTCTATGCTTCATAAATCTTAATTAAAGCCGTTAGTTTTCCTATTATGTGATCGAGAAATGCACCATTAAAGTTAAGCAGTTTCTACAAGTAATTATACACATATACACTTTAAAATTGCTTCACATAGACTGGAAACATTTTCTACTAAATCAAAAATTTGCAGAATTTCATTAATGCAAGATTTTTTTTATCTCCCAAAAGTCAAATGTGTCCCAGAGGAACCAGTATACTCAATGTTGGCTTCTTATAATACAATTTAATTCTCACAAACACAACTAAACTATTTAAACATTTACAGGGGTTGTCATAAATGCTTTTCTTATTTTTGATCAAATTCAACCTTACACTTAATACAGTTAACTGTAGTTATTTAATTTAAAAACTTGAGATTCCAACCTCAAAAATTTATAACAATATAAATGCAGTTACTTGGCTATAGGATACGTATACTGTGGGGACTTCATTCTTCAATACGAAACACAAATACCAAAACCAGAGAAGGAATATTTTTTAAAGTAGACATTATTTTAAATAACTTTTGGCACATTGAAGAAAAGAACTTCAAATCCAAATGCAAAAATAGAATTCTTTCATTCACATACTCAATTTCAATCAGACACTAGCACACCAATCATAAGAATAATGTTTATATTTTTCTGTTTTGAAAAATAATACAAGATGAACTGATAGCTAATTGAAAATATAATGTTATTTGAGGGATTCTAGACATCCTAACTGAATAATTGGATGGAAAATATTATTGACAACTTCTCCATTTTCTCAAAAGGTATAGTTTATTTAATTCATTGAAATGCTACATGTAACTCTTTAATATTATACTTCTGAGAGGTGTGCAAGTTTCACCTTCAGAAACTGTCACTGGCCTTAGAAGAAAACACTTAGCTGCAAACTGTTGTGCCAAGAGCTTTCTGTCTTGGGGCATATGGATGAGTACATTCACAGAACATGAAACAAGAGAAGGAAGACAGCTGTAGCCCGGACGGTGATGGATAACCCTTGATCGGGCAAATGTAATATCTCTCAGGGCTGAAAGTACATTATTAATTGAAATCCTTGGTTAGTTCCCCCTTGTAGACCACTATATAATTGCATCTCTACCTGAAAAACTGTTTTCAGCAGAATTCACAATGGGTAAAGTGTCCTCAAAATGTATATGAAGGGAATCTATTTTGCTTATAAATGATTATATCACAATATACACATTACAGACACTAAATCCTTATTTACATGACCATGCACAGACCAGAAAATAAATGCAAGCAGTTTACCGCTCACCATACAGCACAGTAACAATTAAAATGCTGTTTGATAAAAAATTAAAACCTAAAAAAAATTAAAACTAAAAAAAAAAAGACTGTCGCATAGAATTAGTGTTTCCATTTAGCAACAAATGCAAATGACCTCAGTGTATTCTGATATTAAATACAAACTCCCCAGTATAAATATATTATAGTTACAAATACCTTAGTTTAATGAAATGCCTCTTCTTTTGTATCTATATTTTATGAATATAAATTGGACTAGTCAAACACATTAGCACTTTTTCTTATTCAAATAGAGTATATCAAATCTTGCTGGTTTAAAAAGAAAAAGCCTCTTAGGAAAATGAAAGTTTTATGGGGAGTTGAGGGGTTGGAAGGAGGTGAAGAGGTGCATGTTTCCAAGCTAGGGTATAGGAAAGATTAAATATCTTACTGAACTTCAGCCTGACATGGAAAAGTAACATCACCTAAAATCTCAATCTCATCAAAATGTAAGATGAGGTAAAATCGAAGAGGGGCACATATTAAGAGATGTTCAACAAAAGTTTTCAAAATAGGTACAGTAATAATGCAATCCACTAATAAACTGGATAAGGAACCGGGTGGAGAGCCTAACAAACAGTCATACTAAATGACAGCTCAGAGGGCAAAGAGGTGTGGAAACTGAGAAGATAGACTTCCAAGTCTTTTCCTGAAAGTGCTTAGATTTTGAGAAGAGTCCAATATTGTCAGACAAAAGAGTCTTTGTGCAACAACACCAGGGAGGTGAAGGAAAGCTGCTCAGGAAAACCAATGTAGACAGCCCCAGCCTTGTACACAGGACCCGTGGAGAACTTTGACTTACAGGGCCTGCAGAAAGAACAATGCTAAATGCAAGAGCATCGTATTCAGCCAATATCAGAATGGGCACAGACCAGATGTCTTTAAAAAATCGTGTTGGATTTTTTCTTTCAAAAAATATATTTCTTATACAGCAGATACACAGACTACAATTTCAAATGGCAACAGTAGTCTTATACTAGGTCCTCAGACATTTGACCACGCTGGGTGATTTAACCTGCCTCACAAACCTTGATACCTCTGGTTGGCAGGGGCTCCAATTCTGAGTTCTTGGTGAAGTGGCAAAACCGCCCAGGAGGCAGTATCTACACACAAGGCCTAATATCCTGAGGTTTCTGTCCCAGAATAATGAAACACGAGTCTGTTATTATTAAAGGAAGCCTGGTGTCATACAGAGACAATTTAAAATAGAGAAATACACACTAAACATGGATAGTGGTCCACTGTTTATTCAAATTCAGGATATCTACAAAAACTTAGACTGTAAAACAAGTAAACACATCAGATAATTGGCACTTCCAGCGTTAGGGAGAGTTGTCCAAGCTTTTGTCCCTGCAGGAAACCATAAATAAGAGAAAAATACCCAGTATATCAACCTTTCTGGATCTTCAAAATAGAGCTGCCTCATAAGTTTTACCAGGATAAAAATATTTAAAAATTCGTAATAAGGGCACAAAAAAATCATTTTGTCCTTCACCATTTCCAACTGCCCTGCTATCAATCTGAAAATAATTTAAGTGTTTAAAAGTATCCAATAAACAAGCGTCGTCCTTAAACAAACTTCAAAACTAGGTGCCAATTTTAAATTAGCATTAGATGCAATTTTATCTTAAAACGGCATCTTCACAGCTGTAATTTCCATCATATGAAATAAACAGCAAGTTATAAAGCTGGCTGAAAAGTTTTCAAAAATATACATCTGCCAATAAAATATACGAAAAAGATTCAATCTCATAGAAGAACCAAAAGAAAATAGGGTGCAAAGGTTTACCACGGAATTAAAATGTAAGAAGATAGCAGAACAAAGTCTTCCAGCAACTATTTTTTGTAGTGCCGAATTTTGTGGTGTAATGGAAACAGCATGATGTCAGAGACAGAAGCCTGGTTTTCAATTCTACCTCCACCTTGAACTAGCCATGGGACCCTGATTTGTAGATTTACTTCATTTATAAAGGGGGTAATGACACTTTTCGGCTGAGTATAGTATAGTAAGCAATTTGCACAGCAGTTGGTGCATAATAAACTCTTAATAGGTATTTTCTATTGATGTTATTCTCACCATAAGTTGCTAGATCAAATCAGCTAGCAAAGAGAAGGGTCTTAAGAAAACAGGAGACAAAAATGGATCCAAATGAGGCCAGAGTGAAGAAGATGAAATATGGGACTAGGCATCAAAACCATGAAGCCCAAAGCAATGAGAAGAGAGAAACTTTGGAAACATCACAGGTCAGCCTGTGACCTTACTGAATATGATATGTGACCGCCTAATAGAATTGTTAATGATATGACACACGTAGCTTTAGAAACAAACTACACTAAATGCTTGCATTTGGCCTGCACCTGAGGAAAACAGACATATTCATTCATGCCACCTTACTTCCATCCTTCAGGGTTTTGATAAAACATTAAACCTCATCCTCACACCTTAAATGTAATTTTCCCAAACTAAAGTAAACTGAAGTGAGCTGCAACGCTACAACCGATAGTGAAGAACCCTACATGCATTAACATGAGACACAGTTTAAAGTGTGTCCCCTTTAGCATAAGGCTGGGCGCGGTGGCTCACATCTGTAATCCCAGCACTTTGGGAGGCCAAGGTGGGCAGATCACGAGGTCAAGAGATCGAGACCATCCTGGCCAACATGGTGAAACCCCATGTCTACTAAAAATACAAAAATCAGCTGGGCGTGGTGGCGCGTGCCTATAGTCCCAGCTACTCAGGAGGTTAAAGCAGGAGAATCGCTTGAACCCAGAAGGCGGAGGTTGCAGAGAGCCGAGATCAAGCCACTGTACTCCAGCCTGGCAACAGAATGAGACTTCCTCTCAAAAAAAAAAAAAAAAAAAAAAGGTGTAAACCTATAAATGGAAAAACTATGTAATGGAAGTCTGCTATGATACATTTAACTTTTAGACAAGAATAAGCTGGTTCCCAATATAGGCTTCGTGAAGATGTTCCATTATACCAACAATCAATTCTCTCATTGGGAATGGTTGAGAAATGGCTTAGTTGACCAAGTGCTATACTACACATAAATTAGCAATTCGCAAAAAGGGAAAGAATAAAAGAGAAAGAATCAAATACACTCAACACCACAATATGATAAATATGTTGATTAATTCCCTGATCATTCAAATAGATATTCAGGAATTTCAAAATAGAAATTGATATATTGATTATATATCAATATATAATGATATAATGTGCATCATTATAATTTCCTTTGTCTTCTAGATGTAGGAACCTGCCAGTTAAAAGGAAGTCATAATTAACACTATGTCAGTTGAAGATTTATGTATGGATATACATAATACTCTGAACAACTACCTCTTGACTTACAATTTTTTTTTTTTTTCTGAGACAGGGCCTCACTCTGTCACCCAGGATGGAGTGCAGTGATGCAATTTCGGCTCACTGCAACCTCCACTTCCTGGGCTCAAGCGATTCTCATGCCTCAGTCACCCGAGGAGCTGGGATTAGCTGCATGTGCCACCACACCCAGCTAATTTTTGTATTTTTAGTAGAAGAGAGTTTTCACCATGTTGACCAGGCTGGTCTTGAACTCCTGACCTCATGTGATCTGCCCACCTCAGCCTCCCAAAGTACTGGGATTACAGGCATGAGCCACTGTGCCCAGCCATTACTTATAAATTTTTTAAATTGAGATTAACATAAAATCATAGCAAATTATAAGTACTCCCCAAGGGATTAAAAAACTAAGCAAAAATAGAGAAAGTCAAGAATTAGTCACCTGTAGTTTTCTCACGAAAACAGAGTTTAAATATATAATAGGAAGGTAGAAAAGTAGGCACAATATCTACAAATAATTCACATGTACACATATCCCTAAAATGTGCTAAGTATCATTTAGACGTCCAAAAACAAGAAACACCAGTTACCCAGGGGCCATGATTAATTTTCTCCCTTCAAGAGGAACTAGGTCTGCAAAAGACTTAGAAGTTAGTAGACTCAGGCCCACTCCAGGAAACTCGGCTGGTGTTTCCATTATAAACCACATTTCAGGAGTTTACAAGTTGAATGTTTTTAAAACATATTGGGCTCATAATGAGCTCACACATTCTTAAAATGTTCTCTTTTTGCTCTCCTTTAAAAAGTATGGCCACTTTTGTGAATAAATCATAAACAAAATTTCAGGTGATTATTTTTGGCTGAGCTCCAAGACACAATGGCTAAATGTTTGAATAAAGTAAAAAGACTAATTATTTTCTTCATTTGGAAAGTAGAGTAGAAAGGCCAGCCTGAGAAACACTCCACAGGACTTCCGTTTTAAAGCATTCTTTTGCAATATTTTCATTCAGTGGTTCAAGATCCCAGGATTTCAGCTAGGAATATGCAATCAAACTTCAAAAACTCCATTTCTACATCTGGAGATTTATGCAATAATCGCTCCAGCATTAGACTTCTCTAAAGTTATTAGTGGTCAAAATTACATGTACCATGAAAGCCAGGAAGACTCTTAGAATGAAGCTAAAAGCCAGGTGGTAAGGCACCTACACTTAGGTGTCACCACAAACCCAAATTCAAACCAACCTCATAGTTTTATAAGCCTTTTCCCTGTGCCAACTCCCAGCTTAAAAATAGTCCAGGGCAAAGCTCAGCAGAGAACTGAGTTGATGAGCAGGTTAAGGCTTAAAATCATTTCTTTCAGAACCAGGGGGATAAAAAGAACCTGGCGGTTCTGCCGAATATGAAAACTATTCTCCACAGCATCTCTAACACCTTTTGGGGTTTATAAAAGAGGAAGGCAGTAGAGATGTCAAAGCCAGGCATGCCTCATTCCCACAAGGAATAGAGCATTGAGTGTAACTCACCAGCCTCTTACATGGGAATGTTGGATGGTACAGCACCACTGAGTTCCAGAATGATGGTCCTGCACCACAGTAGAAAAACACCTTGATACAAGGTAGCCTTGCTGCTAAACTCTCACCATGCATGGTCTGAGTTCAACCTCTGAGGAAAAAGGTGTTCTCTCTGAACCTGTGAATTGACAAAATTTCTCCCATTCACAGAACAATCTTTCATCTGCAGACTCATGTCACAATTAGAAGACATTAAAAGGTGCCCCATCCCAAAAGAAAGAGTCACATGAACTTTCTAAATTGCAACTATGCAAAGACACAAGTAACACTGATTAAAACTGCACAGATTCCAACATTTAATTGATACTATTCTACATGTAGGTTAAAGGTTAAAAGTACCCTGCAACGCTGTTATATTTATTGACAAGGGCAACTTTTCCATCTGCTTCTAATTTTATCCATGATTGGTCATGAGCCTCAAAAGAAAAATCCACTGCTGATAATAAATGAAATGAAATTTGTACTTTCCTATAAATACCATCCCTCCTTCAAGAAGAAGAACCCATTAATTACCATGTAAGGAGAAAGAAGAATTAGTATACTAATGAATACTAGTGTCCTAAATATTGTTCTTGATCAATAAACACACAACTTCAAACTCAGAACATTAGAAACAGAAATATAATCTGATTTGAATGGTGGTTTAAGTAAAAAATTTATGGATCTGATATTTGGTAGATGGACCTGGCACCTTTACACAGTGAGTAGCCACCAGCCAACTTTCCAAAGATTAAGAACTAAGATGTTCTTTACTCATCAGCTGGCAAATGACTAACATTTCTAGATAGCCTTAACCACCTAAATCTCAACTATGGAAATAATACAAGAAGAGAGGCTGGAATGGGGGAAAAAGGAGCCTTTATGCTCGAATAGTATTTTTATACCCCTTCTCACCGGCTAATCAGGGACCTGAGTCCTTTATCCACCAATATCAGATTTCTCAACCTCAGCACTATTGGCATTTTGACCCAGGCGATTCTTGGTTTAACAGCATCCCTGGCTTCTATTCACTAGATGCCAGTAGCACCACCCGCTAGAGGCTGCCTACCCCTTGTGACAACCAAAAATGTCTCCAGACATTGCCAACTTTACCCCAGGGAGAAAAATCATGTCTGGTTGAGGACCTCTGACGTATACCAAAAGAAGGAGACATCTAGTCAAAAAGAAAAAATAAATAACATATAAAATAAATCTGAAGGCATATGGAGTTTCCAGACCCCACAGAGTCCTCCCTTCCTCAATCACTCATGAGCTGCGGAGTCATCAAAGTAATCCACGAGACTGCAACTTACAAAAAAGCTATGTTCTGAAAGTTTTGAAATTCTCATTCGAAATGCAACACCAATTTTTCCCATAGAAATGTTTAATACTTATATGTGGTGAATAAGTTCACAGGCTAGCCCACTAATACATATATTCACTCATGTATGCACGCAAATACCATATACATACTTATATTTAACTTACAGGGAATATATTATGGTAATATCAGTAATTAAATACCATGAAAAATAAATATTGAATAACAAATTATATACAGTCATGCATCACATCATGAGGTTTTGGTCAACAATGGGCCACATATAAAACAGTGGTCCCATAAGATGATAACGGAGCTGAAAAATGTCTTTCACTTGAGTGACATCTTGATGATCCCAATCCTGTGTAGGCCTAGGCTAATGTGTGTGTCCTAGTTTTTAACAAGAAAGTGTTTAAAGTTTTAAAAAAAATTTTAAATAGTGAAAAGCTTATAAGGATATAAAAAATGTTTTTGTACAGCTGTACAATGTATGTTTAAGCTGTTAGCACAGGAGTCAAAGTTTAAAAAGTCTGCAAAGTAAAAAAATTACCATAAGCTAAGATTAATTTGTTATTCAAGAAAGAAAAACATTTGTATACATTTAGTGTAGCCTAAAGTGTACAGTGTTTATAAAGTCTGCAGTATTGAACTGCAAAGTCCGAGGCTTACACATTGACCCACCATTCATGCACTAACTCACCCCGAGCAACTTCCAGTCCTGCAGGCTCCATGGGTAGCAAGTGTTCAATACAATACAAGTGTACCATTTTTTCTTTTACACTGTATTTTTACTATACATTTTCTATGTTATGCAATTGCCTACAGTATTCCATACAGTAACGTGCTGTACAGGTTTGTAGCCTAGAGCAACAGAGTACCCCATACGGCCTCAATGTGCAGGAGGCTAAATTAAGGTTTGCGTAAGTACACTCGATGATGTTCCCACAACAATGGAATTGTCTAATGTCACGTTTCTCAGAAACCATTCCCAAACATATCCCTGTCATAACTATGCATGACTGTGTTTGCTTATCTCAAAACTTAAGGAAATGTCATTTTTACTAGATGTATCAGACTGACAGAGATTCTGTAGAGAGTCTGAAGAAGTTTTTTGGCATTCTAAGATCTTTGGCAGTTAGGAGTCCTGGATTCTTTAGGGACAATTTTTAAAGTTTCTAGGAAGTTTGTGTAATTGCCTTTTTCTCTAAGCAAAAATTTCCCTTAGAGAAAGAAAAATGATATGGAGTGGAGGGGAGCAGATAAAAAGAAAAAAGTATTAATGAGTATTTGTGTGTAAGTACGAGAAAGATTCACCTGCAAGGCAGTTTAAATTAACTGAACTTTGATTTAAATATATGGAAGAGGAGAGAGAAATTTCTCTCTCTCTCTCTCTCTCTCCTTCCCTCCCTTCCTCCCTCCTTCCCTCCCTCCTTCTCTTCACATACACATACACATACTCACTAGATCCCCTGAGGGGATGCTGAGGAGTACAATTTGAAAACCACCAATTTAGTTCATGCTTTTCATTTCACAGACGAGAAACCTGAGGTGTAGAGAGGTTAAGTGACTGGCCCATGCCCTTGTTAATGATGGGCTGGAAGAATGACTCTGGCTGGGACTACTTTGCATTTGTACTCCTGAGCCCTGTGGAAGCAGTCAGGCAGAAAACTAGACTGGAGGACTGGTCTTGTGCAGGGAAGAGCTGGGAGATCATGGGGTCAAACAACTGAAGACACAGGGAGCCCAGGAAGTGTCAGAGACCCAGCTATCCTCTCCAAACCCCAGGAGTGGGACCAAGGACTTACTTCCCGAGGGCTACCAAGAGGCAGTCTCCCAGAACAGAGCTGCCCTCTGAAAGGGCTCCACAACATCTTAAGAAATTCAAGAGGGACTTGCAGGGGATCCTTCCATGAGCTGCCCTCTAGAGGGAGTTGAGAGAGAACAGAGAAACTTCACATCCCTAAAACTGGGCACATGGCAACAGAAAATGAAGCTGTTGGACATTGAGGCTGTAGAAACAGTATTCTTGGGGGAATCTCACTTTTCCCTTTTCCCTTTTCCCTTTTCCCTTTTCCCTTTTCCCCACATGTCTTCATACCCATCACAGCATGAGTCCTATTTAAGACAGAATGAAACTAGAATCTCTTCCTGCTTGACATTATCTAAAGGGCAAGAGTAGAAATGCTGGGTTTTGATTATAGATACCATTGAGAAGCACGTACAAATTCCCAGAGGCAACATTATAAGGATGGAAGGTCAGAAAACTCTGAGTGGGAGCTTTAGCCAATTGCAGAAATGCCGGAAAAAAATAACCTGGCCCTCAGATTCCCAGGCAAAAAGGTACCGTTGAAGGAAAGAAGATAATATATACTGTCTCCCATGTAACTGCCAACCAGTGGACATAGCCTTGAGCACTAGACAGAATAAGTTTAGATCCATCTCTGAAAAACAAACCCTTTCAGCTATTTCATGGTAGCTGTCACGTCCCTTAAGCTTTATTCAAACTAAAAGAAAACTACACAAAGGAAAAAGGTAGAATTATGTATTTTTAAACTCGGACACATGCTAGCTCTTATTCTTTTTTCTGTAGGCATAGGGGAATAGACATTAACTCCGGAAGAAAAGAGATTAAGTGACAAAATGTTGTCTGTATCACAGAAATGGAGATGTTAGCCCTGTGTGCTACAGTGAAAACTAGACAATGCTGGAGGGTGCCAGTCTGTGCTAGACAACAAGAGTAAGCAAGACAGAAAGAGTCCCACTGGAAGGCAGGAGGTGATGAGGAAGGAAAAGAAGAGTGAAAAGAATGTTGTGTGATCAGATGAGGATACAGTACCACTAAGAATCTATCTCGGTTGCCCCAAGTTGCCTATAGGCTAAATCATCAATGTATTGACTGATGCTCTGGAACTCTATGCGTCTTTTCCTAGAGATTATCATTAATCCTAAAGTTTACCCAACTTTTTTAAACAGAAGCCATGGATATCAACAAACAACCCTATCAAAAAGTGGGCAAAGGATATGAACAGACACTTCTCAAAAGAAGACATTCATACAGCCAACAGACACATGAAAAAAATGCTCATCATCACTGGCCATCAGAGAAATACAAATCAAAACCACAATGAGATATCATCTCACACCAGTTAGAATGGCAATCATTAAAAAATCAGGAAACAACAGGTGCTGGAGAGGGTGTGGAGAAATAGGAACACTTTTACACTGTTGGTGGGACTGTAAACTAGTTCAACCACTGTGGAAAACAGTGTGGCGATTCCTCAAGGATTTAGAACTAGAAATACCATTTGACCCAGCCATCCCATTACTGGGGATATACCCAAACGATTATAAATCATGCCGCTATAAAAGACACATGCACACGTATGTTTATTGCAGCACTATTCACAATAGCAAAGACTTGGAATCAACCCAAATGTCCATCAGTGACAGACTAGATTAAGAAAATGTGGGACATATACACCATGGAATACTATGCAGCCATAAAACAGGATGAGTTCGTGTCCCTTGTAGGGACATGGATGCAGCTGGAAACCATCATTCTCAGCAAACTATCGCAAGAACAGAAAACCAAACACCGTATGTTCTCACTCATAGGTGGGAATTGAACAATGAGATCACTTGGACACAGGAAGGGGAACATCACACACTGGGGCCTATCGTGGGGAGGGGGCGGGGGGAGGGATAGCATTAGGAGATATACCTAATGTAAATGACGAGTTAGTGGGTGCAGCACACCAACATGGCGCAAGTATACATATGTAACAAACCTGCACGTTGTGCACATGTACCCTAGAAATTAAAGTACAATAATAATAATAATAATAATAATAATAATAATAATAAAAGAAGCCATGGATATCATATGGTGAGTCACCACGGTAAATTAGTTTTCATAAATGATGTAATGCATCTGATGCTGTGAGGTAAACTGAAGTTTATTCATTCCTCTGAATCTTGAGTGAAATATCATAGATAGAATAAGAGAGATGACTCTGTAAAGAAACCAGAACCTGAAAATGTGATCATTTTCCAAGCAGGTGACAGTTTACTGGTAAGACCTGTTTAGGGATGGAAGGAAAGAATGATTATTTAACCTAGGCCAGATGCCTTATGGTTAATATTTAAAGTATTCCAAGTGGTATCCACTACTTTGATTAGAAATTAAAAGAGGCCAGGTGCGATGACTCACGCCTGCAATCCCAACACTTTGGGAGGCTGAGGCGGGTGGATCACTTGAGGTCAGGAGTTCAAGACTAGCCTGGCCAACATAGTGAAACCCTCTACTAAAAGTACAAAAAATTAGCCAGGCATGGTGGTGCACGCTTGCAATCCCAGCTACTCGGGAGGCTGAGACAGAAGAACCACTTGAACTCAGGAGGCAGACATTGCAGTAAGCCAAGATCACGCCACTGCACTCCAGCCTGGGCAATATTCGTCTCAAAAAAAAAAGAAAGAAAAGAAAGAAATTAAATGATACACATTGTTTTAAATGATAAACATGTTGGTGTGCTTCTATGTGCCAGCCTGTGTTTGGTGTTTCACGTGTCTAGATCTATTAGTTAGCATACAGACTAAGCTGCCGTAACAAAACCACCACAAAATACAGTGGCTTAAGCAGGAGAGAAATGTCTTTTTTTGTATAACACTCCAGAGTTAGGCAGGCAATCCCAGGCAGGTAGGAAGCTCTGCTCTGCAAGAACATTCAGGGTTCCAGACTCCCCCTCACTTACTGCTCTGCCATCTCCTAGGATATTGTTTTCCTCCATATGGTCAGAGCTGACTCACTACCATCCATCTACTTTCCCACCTGCAGGAAGGGAGAAAAGAGGGAAAGGCGGATAGGAAGCTTCTTTTTATAAATTGCAGATAATTTAAACATAATTCTGTTCACATTCTATTGAACAGAATCCTAATGGCATGATCATGTCTTACTCCAAGGGAGTCTAGAAATGTAGCCTATAACTGAATAGCCATATACCTCACCATAGCTCAAGTGGTAGAGTTATTAAAAGGAGAGAGAAGGGAGATAGATATTGGGAGACAATTTGGAGTCTCCACCATTTTAACCTCATTGAACTCTTTCCACAATCCTGTATTATAATACTTTTAAAATCGTTTTCATTTTTAGATACTTATGGAGGCAATATAATATCTTTTTAAATGAACGACACACCTGAAGCTGTTAATAATTCCCCCAAGGGCCACAGCAGGAAGTGGCCAGGGTAGAATTCAAACTCAGGTTTGTATGTCACAATATCCATCTTCCTTCTACCACGCTATGTACAGTGTGCCTAATGAGTCTTACTCCAACAGACAAAGCATATAATACAGAATAAAACTCATGCCATGTGGCTTTTTTCTTAAAGCCAATGTCTCTTAATAAAATAACAACACCAACAGAAATATTTGTATAAGAAAAAGAAGTCAGAAACTCCTTTTTGGAAAATAAAAGTTGAGGGGAGAGGGAAATTGCAAGGAATTTATTAAAATACCACTATAAAAGATACTTGAAAAAATTGATTTTTCCCCTACCACTATAAAGCAATCTATTTTGGTGGTGTTGACCACAAATTGTATTGATAAGAATAAAAGGACTCATATGGAATGACTTTCTTATTATTGAATATCCATAATAAACTGGCATGGAACAATCTAAAACAGCAATGGGTCTGGTTTGGTCAAGTTGGTGTGATGTGTGCACACACACACGCACACACACACCCTTTATAAAATAGCATTACTGAATCCTGCTATGATCTTAAATCCCTACACACCTGAATGCATCTATGTCATGAGATAAATGCTCGTAGAATAAAAATTTACAATCCCACACATTCATTAAATTTGCGTGAGCACTCTCAAGAATGGAAGGCTCTGCTTGGGGTGGGTTTTTTCCCCTCTTCCTTCCCCTCAAATCAAGAGATATATTTATAATCTACAGCCCGTTCACTGGCAAATCTCCATTCTTTTCAACCTGACAGACTGTTTGTCAGTTAAACTCCCCTTGTCATGTATCCCTACCACTGCCAACTCATGCACGGAGACCTTCACTTTTACTGCTACCACTTGCACCCTATGCAACCTTTGTCATTGATCACTGATCCGATCCAGTGCCCACATGTTCTTCAAGTGCCTACACAAGTAATGAGGTACTTGTGGTGTAAAATTAAACTGTCAACTGTCAGCGATTGATAACCACAGTGAGAGCTGACCTAGAACACCTGCACCAGTGGCCAAGACAGGTGTGACATGTTTGATCGCTGAGGCCTGCTAGTCAGTCTGACCTGGTGCTGTCCCTCCATGGGCTTTCCTTGCGTTTCAGCCTCCCAGCTTTCCTGCATACCCCTGTAAGCATCCCCAGGTTGCAGAAACCACCCTCACAGCCAATTTGGGCAGCTGATCAGAGTGGCCTTGAAAGCAGATCTCGAGTCAGTAGGTTGGTTTGAAAGTAATATGGCCTAGAGATTTTCAAAGGTGGCATCTGGAGTCAGCCTGGTGTTTTTTCTTCCACATTTCCCCATATCCTCTCCTAAAGCGAGTCTTGGTGGCAGGATTCACACATACCATCCTCCCTCCATTTGTGTTTCCAGGCATGTACCAGTGCCTGGCAAAAGGACCCTCCCTTCAGGGCAGGCACACAGCAGTTGTTAAGAGTGTGGTGGAAGGATGAAGCAGTCCTAATGGAACTGCCTTATGGCTCTGAGCATTTGCTTAAAGGCATTTAAGTTGAACTGGCTCACGTTCTGTTACAGTACCATAAATGCAAGCTTTTCTTACTCGTATGTAATTGAATAACCAGCACAAAGGAAAAAAACATGTTCTGCTCTGTCTAAAATTGTTTTTAGCCAGAGTCATTACACAGCATTTAAAGATTTTATTCAAGAGTTTTATTATTTAAATGAGTAATAGTTTTTTTAGCCTTAAGCAAAAATGCACTTACAGACCTAAAACATCCTTTGTGAAAAATCTGAGACGCGTGATGGCATTCTCATACCATTACGCCATCTCACCCACACCAAACAGTTGCACTATATTAAGTTCATGTGATGAGAAGATAAAAATCTATTAACTTTCTGCTGACCTTATCGACACAGGAATCTCTGCAGACATTACAAAAGCCATATCTCTTCTGACTTTTACATCCAGAGCCTCATGCTCCAAAGTCCCAAACCAAATGTAAAATCGTCATGATGAGTGAGACCCTGACACCAATTCAGATTCCAGGCTTGCTGGCTTGCAGTCATTGGAGCCTCCTCTGGGGCACAGAGGCTAGCCTCTACTTTGCATTTGACTTGAGGGGACTTTTTTTGCCATATGCTACTGGGGACTCTGAATCAAAACTATTTCATGAGGACCATATGTTATGAGAAATGCATGATGGAAAGTGAACAGCAAAAAGTTGCCCCATATCACTGGGTGATGTATTACAAACATAATTAAATCTGAGTAATGTGCAGTGTTATTTCAGTTAATCATTCTTTTTTTTTTTTTTTTTTTTTTTGCAATTTAAGTGAGGAAAACATAGCCCAATTTCCAAATTACATACCAAAGTCCAGATAAGCTAAAGCAAATTGGTGGAAGAGGAATAAAACAAGAGCTGTACGCCCTTGTTTAAGCTTCTGTAAAAGGTCTTGGTGTATTTGAGATATGTTGGTAGGAAGGTGACAAATTACAGTCTTGGTAAATAAAAGGTTTAAAAGGTTCATTTCTTTTTGAATCAACAGTGAATTCAGACCATCCCCAACTTATAAACAAGCAGCAAGTCAAAAAGATCACTTGTGTATTGATGGTTTGGAACCCAGAGGATAATCAAATTTTTATTATTAATAGCTATTAGGTTTCCAAGCTAGTCCATGAAGACCTGTCTACTCCAGTTGTTTCTGAAATTTGGTATTTCTACTTTACCTTGATAGCATTAGTTACAGGGAGAATGGACAACGTATTCCATATTCAATGGAATTTATTTATTCATTCTTTACTATGTTTTCCCAGAATATACTGATTACTACATTTCCCCAAAAGATATCCCAATTTCCTCTCTTCCCAAATGTCCCCAAGCTGGAAGAAATCACTCTCTATTCTGAACCTTCGTAATACTTTATTTGTACTCTCATAATCACTTTCTACCTAAACTACAGGTTTTTGTCAATTGAGCTTTTAACTACTCCACTTATTTTTATATTACTAGCTTATTTTTACATTTCTCACACCCTAGTTCCAAGCCCTGAATTTGGCAAGTTCTCAGTACATATATATATAAGTGGATAATTATGTAAATAAAGGAATATGATCTACTAGGGTCGCCAAACATATTTTCCCCTCAGTGGCACTGGAATCATAGGATGTAATGGGGGAAAGGGAAGAATATGATAATGATAATGACAATGATGAGAATGAGGATGATAATAGCAAACAATATTGTGCGCTTACCATGTGGCACGCTCTGGTCTAAGCACTTTGAAAGTGTTGACCAATTTAATCCTTAAAACAACTGTGTATGGTAAATTATATATATATAATATATGTGTGCGCATGTGTGTGTGTGTATGTATGTGTGTGTGTGTATATATATATCCCTATTTTACAGATGCAATACTGAGCACATCAAACAATTTTCCCAAACTCATACAAATAGTTAGGTATAATAGATATTTCTGGACTCCAGAAACATATTTGCTATGTACATGTGCCTAAGAGGGAATGCTTCCCTACATGACTCCAGAATACAAAGCTTCTTTCTGCCTTTCTCATCCACAAGAATGGAAGACACTTCTTGGGTGAAATATTCCACAGTTGTTTCAGTTCTCACTGGTGTGCCTGAATATAAGTTCTATGAGAGCAGGGACCTTGTCAGTCTTATTCACAGTATCTCCAGCCTCTAGAACAAGGCTGGCACATAGTAGATGTGCAAAAGGTGTTTGCTGAATGAATGGATGACTGAGTCTGTGTAGGGTAATGATAGGGCTAAGGATGGGACTCTAAATTCAGGTTTCCTCTGTGGGTTTCACAGTTTACTGGTCTTAAGAGGACAGTTTCCTAAACTTGCCTTATGATAAAAACCACCTTCAGCATTTGTTAGAAATTACCCATTCCTATAGATTCTGAGTCAGTGACCTGAAGTGGAGCTGATAAATCTGTTTTTGTTGATATTGCTGCTGCTGTGGTTTTTAACACACGCTTCAGGTGGTTCTAAGCTTAGGAAACCTTGCCCAAAGGATACCATTCTGTCCCTTGGGACATTGCCTCTGTGATAGACATTTGCAAATTCACCAAGAGTGACAAATAGTGCCTCTGGCACTGCCACTGTCCCTTCCAATGCAATATGTACATTATGCTGGATTGTAATACACGCCTTGTACTTCTGCCTCAGCTGACTTGTCTATGGGATCCTACGGCTCTCAAACATGTGGAGGAAAGCTTCCATTCACACATTTTGTCCCACTAACCCTGTCTTTTCTGAGGGTGCATCAATGTCTGCTGAATGGATGAATGATGGAATAAACACCAACATGGGCAGAACAAGCAAGCCAGGCAGTTGTGAGGAGTGGAAGTGTTTCATAAGCTTCAGTTTTTAGTTGCACATAGTAGCATACAAACAATGGCAAAAAGAATATTAACACGTCCTGTTTCCATTGCTTTCCTTCTGACTTAAAGAGCGTTCCTATAACAGCTAATAATCTCTGGGCCTCAAAATCACTATATATCTTTTTAAAATTATTTTATTTTCCTTAGTTATAATGGAACAGATATGGTGACATTGGTACCCAAAGGATTATTTTAGTGTTACAGATATCTTTCTCTTCCTTATTCTCATTTTTTTTTTTTTTTTTTTTTTTTTTTTTTTTTTTTTTTTTTTTTTGAGACAGAGTCTCGCTGTGTCGCCCAGGCTGGAGTGCAGTGGCCGGATCTCAGCTCACTGCAAGGTCTGCCTCCCGGGTTTTTACGCCATTCTCCTGCCTCAGCCTCCCGAGTAGCCGGGACTACAGGCGCCCGCCACCTCGCCCGGCTAGTTTTTTGTATTTTTTTTAGTAGAGACGGGGTTTCACCGTGTTAGCCAGGATGGTCTCGAACTCCTGACCTCGTGATCCGCCTGTCTCGGCCTCCCAAAGTGCTGGGATTACAGGCTTGAGCCACCGCGCCCGGCCCCTTATTCTCATTTTTATTCTTCTTTCTTCCCCCAGTCTGAAAATTATGTCCAGAAATCAGTAAAGAACATCAATCTTGGTTGGGATAAATTTAAGTAGCTGGAAATTATAATATCTATGATCCTCCCAGAGTCTATCTAGAACATGATTTCTAAATCTCAACACTATTGACATTTTGAGCCAGATAATTATTTGTGATGGGGAGCTGGCCTGTGCATTATAAAATACTGAGCAGTGTGTCCCTGGCCTCTACCCAGTAGATGCTAGTAGCAAACCTCCTGATTCTCTATTTATGAGTTATGACGACCAAAAATGTCTCCAGATATTCCTAAATGTCCCCTCGGAATCAAAATAACTACCAGTTGAGAATCACTAATCTAGAATGATTTTTTAAAACAATGTTCTTTTTAACAGATTAGTCAATATTTGGTATTTATGTTAAAGGATATATTAATCAAACTTGCTTGAACATCAAACAAAAATATGGACATAATTTTTTAAAGAAATTGTTGGTTCAAAAAAATCATGACTACCCCTTTAGATGTGAAGTTCAAGAGACACCAGGCAGAAGGTGAAATGGAATTTTGACATTGCTGAGATTTTACAAAAAAATTCGAAAGGAGGGTGAGCTCGAAGACTAACTAAAATGTCTCACTTTTGGCAAAAACATCCAAAGTGTAATGCACTTTGCCAACAGTTTTGCCCTTGGCTTTTTGTCTTGCTTTTTATTTTTAACTTAAGGGTAGTTCAAGGGTAGTTTTAATCTGTATGTTCCTGGTTCCTATAATCTAAAAATCATCAAAATGCTGTTTTATAAGAGTATCTCGTAAGCTTTGATGTCCAAGAAGCCTGGGGGCCCTTTTTTTATGTGCTTATTTTCTTTTGAACCAGGAAATTGTGTTTTGCCAAGAGCAAATGGAACTTGAGCCTCAAAAGATTTGAGTTCCGTTTGAAACATAGAACCCTGAAATTCTCTATAGGTTCTCGACTTGATAAAATACATGCTTTCACCTTCCCTCAGACCAAACCTCTGTTGGTTCTACTTTAAATCACCGTTAGCAGAGTCCTATATGCCTAAAGATTTCCCCACAAGAAAAAGGGCTAGGCCGTAAGGCTGAGTTCCTGACACAACACTATTTTTAGTTGGACTTATCATCAAAATGCTCTACAAGGTAAGAGAAGAGAAGTTAAACGAGAAGACAGAAAAGGTGAGAGATTCAACTAAGTAACGTGTCCTTTGACTTTCCCCAGGACCAAATCCAGCAAACAAGAGATTACATCAAAGTTAAATTGTTTACTTATTAGATGACCTGTTCATTTTTTTCCTTACCATTGATTTCCACAGTACAAAAATATTATTTCAGTGGCAAGGATGTAAACCTTATTCATAACAGGATTTCAACCACATCCTGAGAACGAAGCATCTCCTCAGATAGTGTGCTCTCATTTATATCGAAGACATGCTGGTTTTATTTGTCAGTGTTTGTTGAGAGGTCACAATATCAGGAAGCAGGAGATGGCTCATCAAAGCCTCTCTGCGAGCCCCTACTACTCATCAATTAGACAGCACCTTGTTTTTAACATCGGGGCGGAAATGCATCTCCCCTGACCCATTGTTAGAAACTTCCTTCTGTCTTTAAGTTTTTTGGAAGGGACACTCAGGACTCGACTTCTTTTTTCCAATAGGTAATTGTCACTAATTAATGCTCCTGCTGCATACAAGAATGTGGACCTGTGACCCCGAGTAATCTGGGTCTGTATCTCTGGCTTTGGAGCAAGGACACTCTAATCTCCTGAGTCTAACCGTGGGGGCCCAGGTCAGAGACACAAGACTTCCCGCTGGGTTCCTGAGCAGGCCTCACTCTGCTTCAAAGCCAGTGAGTTCAGTAGGGCAGCCTGACTTCAAGGAGAATATGGCATCTGGCCAGTGAATACCTTCTGAGGTGAGATGTTTTCTCTGAAGGTCCAGAGATCTTTCTGCAGAAACCAGGGTCTCTAGCTCTACTCATTCCACATTCATTTACTGGGTACCTGTTCTGTGCCAGTCTCTCACCTAGGCACAGAGGATAAAATGAGTCAAACAGAGTCCCTTCTGCTGACAAGGAACTAGAATAATAACTTTAGAACTAGGCTCATTCTTAGCCCCTTGTTAAAATACCCTTTAATGCATAACTAAACGAGGTGGTCTTATGTTCCTTCTTTTAGATCTAATTTTTTTAATGGTGCTTGTTATTTTCTCTTTAATAAAAACTGATGAATTCATATATGCATTAATTCATCTCATTTCTCCATAAGATTCTTCATTCACTTTCCCTCCCTTCTCCTCTCCTCTCTTTTCTTTTCTTTCTTTCTCTCTCTCTCTCTCTCATCTCTTTCCCACACACACAAACTAAAGCATGGGAATTTCTGATGAGCATAAGACTCAGAATGACTCCAGGATAAAAATATATCTCTTTCCCATACACTTAACAAAATACTAGATTACTAAGGATGCCTGTCCAAAATTCCTCCCTCACTTAAACAGAGCTTTATATTTTCCTTTTCCTCTAGTGAATATCTTTCTCCAAAACCGAGACTAGCAACTACCCTTGTGCATATACACCACTGGATGAATTTCAAATCAATAAAAATGGTATAAACAAATGCCCAACATTAAAAAACAATAAGGAAACTCTGAACTTCAAAATAGATAAACAAAAGGCTGCTCATTTGTAAAATAGTCTTCATATTACAAATGTTGGATTCCTTTGAATAAATCTGACCCATATTCCTTTTTAAATGCTTATGGCTGCTTGATTTCCATGGTTCAAGAACCTATCACTACTAAAGAAATAAGATACAACCATGTATTATGTAATTAAACAGGCCTAAGTGATAGAAACAAATCTACCAGGTAATAAGCAGTGAGCTCTGCACAACTCTTTAAAAAAAAAAAAAAAAAAAAAAGCAGTCTCTCACTATGTCACCCAGGCTGGTCTCAAACTCCTGGCTTCCTCCTGCCTCAGCTTCCTGGGCAGCTGGGATAAAAGGCACGAGCCCACACACCCAGTTAAGCTCTGCACACCTCTTTTTGGGTTATACTGATAGTGCACCCACTTCGGGAAGACAGCACAGCACAGCACATAGAGAGACTCAAGCTGGGCTGCTAAGTTCAAGTCCTTCTCCTCCACCAAGCTGAGCAAGTTATCCAATATTGTCTTTGCCTCCATTTTTTTGTCTGTAAAAGGGGGTAATAACCATATATTAGATGAGTTCACATCTCTAAAGCTTCTAGAAAGTTTTTAGCCCGTAGTAAGCACTACACAAGTGTAAATACTAATACATGTTTATAAAACACATAGGCTCACACAAATACATGACCCTATATTTAAACAAAGGAAAAACAGACTAGAGAGATGTTAGAAATAGTTAAATTGGCTTAACTTTCTCAGTACACCTTGTACCCACCACGTTCATGTCTCCTCTAGCCAACTATAAAGTTATTAACACAAGAACCCTGTCTTATTCATCACAGTATCACCCATAGGGCCTGAGACAGTGCTTACACAGAAATGGCCCTTGATAAATATGGGCTGAATGAATGAACATGTGAATTTGATACTTTACTCTGAGAATTAAATTAAAAGTTATTTCTACTAGCATTTTTAACACAGGCACTATTGAGATTACTTATATATTAGTAGTGAAATGTTTGCTTTATTCATTTGATTGCAAAACTTATAATGAACTCAGTGAGCCTTGTTCACCTTTTTCTACATGTTGAAATTTTTAAAAATCCATAAGATTACCCCTCACACACACACCTCCAAGTATCCATAGAGATGGACCTACTTCATACCATTATATTCATAATCCAATTATTTCTAGAAATCCCATTGATTTCAGGGAACCTTATTTGATAGCCAGGAGGCATTCCACAGGCATCTTAAAGGACATTGTTGGTTTTCATTTTGTTTTGTTTTGTTTTGTCTTCAATTGCAATTCAAACAACGAATCCTCCAAAGATGGCTACCCTCACTCTACAAAAGTGCTGAGTTAATATTAGTTCTTTCAAATAAATTCAAGCATTTCTTGGACTAGATACCATCAACTTTAATATTCTTTTTCTCACATAAATGTTAACCAAGAACTAAACGATAATTTCCTTCTGTCACACAGCAATTCCACTGTGGTGGAACAAAGTGTTATCTCAAGTTTCACAGAGCAATTGTTCAATCATTCCTGTTGGTGGCTCCTTTCCAAATCTTCGAGAATGGCCCAGCCAGCCAGCCCTTGAAACTGGGAGGGGGAAGCCGAGGGGGAGTTGCTGTCAGTCAAGAGCTCAACTCTGTGGCATACTGGCTGATTCTCCCCCAGGAGCGTCTCCTGCCCATGAGGACAACACCCAAAGCATGCTGCCTGCTTGAGGACAATTGCTGGGAAACCTCTAAATCTTGAACTTGTGCAAAGGGGGCATGGAGGCATCAAGGAAAGCTTCATCTCACCCTGTCTTGATGAATTAAATTCTCACGAAGTTCGGGGAAGAAAAGAGGGGACTCAGAGAAAGAAATTTATTCCTTAGAGTTTTTTTTTGTTTTGGTTTTCGTTCTGTTTTTTGGTGGGTTTTTTTTGTTTTTGTTTTTGTTTTTTGGTTGGAGTCTTGCTCTGTTGCCCAGGCTGGAGTACAGTGGCACGATCTTGGCTCACTGCAACCTCCGCCTCCTGGGTTAAGCAATTCTCCTGCCTCAGCTTCCCAAGTAGATGGGATTACGGGCACCTGCCACCCCACCTAATTTTTGTATTTTTTTAGTAGAGATGGTGTTTTGCCATGTTGGCGAGGCTGCTTTCAAACTCCTGACCTCAGGTGATGCACCAGCCTCAGCCTCTCAAAGTGCTGGGATTAGAGGTGTGAGCCACTGCACTCGGCCAATTTATTCCTTATAGTTAAAAAGCAGTAATAAAGATTTCGGCTTCACTGAAAGAAAACATTGTTCAACCTACACTACGTACCTCCTGCTAAAAATCATCTACAAAGTCACCCTTTAGAGTTGGGTCAATTAATCTTTCTAGATAGACTGCTCAAAGAGGAAGGGAAACTCTGATACATGTTTTCCTACCAACTTCCACATACAGATGAAGGTTTGTCGAACCTCAGATGCATAGAGCTCTGAGTCCACTTATGATACCAAATCTGTTTGTAACATAAATCAGCCAAATGTTGGAATTAAAATGAGTATAGAATAGCTTAAAGTTAATAATCAATTCTCTTCTCCAATTCCTTGTAAGTCCTGAAAGTTTATGACACAACAGAAACTAGGTTATATCTCTATGTTCATTGTATTTTCTTCGCCCTCCCACAAAACTTGGAGCAATTAGTCAAACCCAGTATATTTTTTTAAGATGTGGGAGTGGTTTTGTAGAAGAATGGCTTTCCCCCGACAAAAAAGTCTAGACTTCTTCTATTAAAAGATAAAGAAAATTAAAAGACCCCTAACAGAGGTAGGACCACAGGTAATTTTTTATTATGTATTTCTATATTTTTATAGCCTTACAATAAAAGTAAATCATTTGCATAATGAATATTTCTGTGTTTGTGGATGTTCATGTGCACTCAGAAGGAGTCTTGACCTGACTTCAATGTTTACGTAAATCACCCGTGAATGTTGTTAAAACGCAGATTCTGGTTCAGTAGGTCTGAGATGGGCCTAAGAGTCTGCATTTTTAACAGGCTCCTAGGTTACTGGTCCATAGACTATACTTTGAGTGGCACGATCTTGGCTCACTGCAACCTCCGCCTCCTGGGTTAAGCGATTCTCCTGCCTCAGCTTCCCAGGTAGCTGGGATTACGGGCACCTGCCACCACACCTAATTTTTGTGTACTGTATAGTACTTATCTGATTAAAAGCTCCACTAGGTGTCTTCTTTCCTTTCAGTCCAAAGTTAAGAAACTTGACCCCACCACTTTAGAGCAACAACCAAAAGCAGAGTAAGAGAAAAGCTGACATCACTTATAAAACTTGGTCGGCGGTGTCTTTGGTTTTTCTCTTCTTTGAGCAACTTTGGTTTATAAAGACTTGTCCCCTACCTCATTTTGGCCAGAATCTAGCAGCTAATGGGAGGGGCAGGATTATAAAGGGAGAAAATTTCATACTGAAAATTGTTTTAGCCTAAGAATGTGTAGCCCACCTGCCATCAAAGTCTATACCGACCATTTAGAACCATGAAAAGAGTTCCAGGCCCTGAACTCCTGAGCCTTGACCAACCCTGGGACACTTCTTGGAACAACTGTCTCCCCTCTCCTGTCTCAGGTGAGTGGATTTTTATTCTTCATAACCTTGGCTCCTCAACCCTCAGCTCCTTTGCACTGAGCTCTTTCCAAGCTTTCTCCTCCTTCATAGCTCCCAGGCAGACCCTAGACTTTTCCTTTCCTCCTTAAGCTTTTTTGTCTTCCCTTTCAGTGCCATCAAAATGAGATCACAACTTCAGATCTATCATTGCATCTAGTCCCAATATGAGGCCATGGCATATGGTTAATCCCATGTTATAAACAAAGACATTTCCACATAGAAATAATAAGTGACTTGTCTAGGAAGGCCCAACAAATATGTGACAAGGCGAGTCTGAACCACAAACACACACACACACACTTCCTTTCCTTACTCCCACTAGCCCTTGATATCTCAACTGAAGCATCCATTTCTTAAGTGTGGCAGTGTGGACTAAGTTGGTGAGATGGGGAACTGTAGGTGAGTACATATGGCTTTAACAGAGAACAGCAGGAAGACAAGGACAAGAAAGGAGACAAACTGGGAATGGGGAGACCCCCTCAGTGCATGGCATGGTCTTGAGCACCACACCAATGTGAATGTTCACCATCATCCAAAAGGACAGGGAGTTACTGAAGGCATTAGGCATCAGCCTGGACAAAGACTATCGTGGAGCAGGAGTGAGGGGGGCCCAAGAGTGCAAAGAAACCAGATTAAATTTCATAACGGCCCAGTAGCTCTTTATATAATTTGTCAGTTCAGTTCACTTTATCAAAAATAGAAAAAAATAGGCCGGGCAGTGGCTCACACCTGTAATCCCAGCACTTTGGGAGGCTATGGGGGGTGGATCACGAGGTCAAGAGATCGAGACCATCCTGGCCAACATGGTGAAACCCTGTCTCTACTAAAAATACAAAAAAATTAGCTGGGCATGGTGGCGCGTGCCTGTAGTCCCAGCTACTTGGGAGGCTGAGGCAGAAGAATTGCTTGAACCCAGGAGACAGAGGTTGCAGTGAGTGGAGATTGCGCCACTGCACACCAGTCTCATGACAGAGTAAGACTCCATCTCAAAAATAAATAAATAAATAAATAAATAATAGAAAAAAATAAAACACAGCTGATTAACACTGGGTCATTAAACAACAACTAATAAATTTCACCATGGCTTACACCCACCTAAAAAAATCAGAATAATTCTGGTTTAGTAACATTAATTTGTCTTTTGCTTCCCCACTGTATGTGAGACATAGAGCATGAATCAATTAAATATTTGCTCAGTGAGTATTAGTAATAAAAAATAAATGAGGCCGGGCGCGGTGGCTCACGCCTGTAATCCCAGCACTTTGGGAGGCCGAGACGAGTGGATCACGAGGTCAGGAGATCGAGACCATCCTGGCGAACACGGTGAAACCCCGTCTCTACTAAAAACACAAAAAAATTAGCCGGGTGTGGTGTGGGGCGCCTGTAGTCCCAGCTAGTCAGGAGGCTGAGGCAGGAGAATGGTGAGAACCCGGGAGGCGGAGCTTGCAGTGAGCCGAGATTGCGCCACTGTACTCTAGCCTGGGCGACAGGGCGAAACTCCGTCTCAAAAATAAATAAATAAATAAATAAATAAATAAATAAATAAATAAGCATTTCTCAAAGAAGATAGTAAAATCTAACAAAAACTATAAAGTAGGCATTATACCTAAAAGCCACTGTCCTCTAAGAAAAAAGATAGTTGTTTCTTCTACTTAGTAGCAGCATTTTGTTGAAGCTGGTCATCTCTCATCTAAACATTAAAAAAAAAAAAAGGCACTCTTTTCTAGTTAAGAGAAACAGCTATACAAACCAAACCAGATTCAAGCCAACAGCTACTGGCCTGCAAAATATGGTGGCATTTTCACAGTTAATTTTGCTGCCATTTGTGCCTTAATTTATAGTGGTTTTGAAAAAGTAAATCGAGAGGCTAACACAGCCCTCACTCCGGGTGCACCGGCCGCAGCGCATCCCCAGTCGGGCTGGATATTTAGTGCCGCAGTGCTGAGAAGGGCGAGGAGAGAGCCAGGGGAGGGATTACTGCTCGGTGCTGCCTATAAATCAACTGCAGCACATCACACAGCTCCACATCCCACAAATAAGGCTGGGCTGGAGAGGTGTCACCACTACACAAAAGGAAGGAGAGCCCCGGATGGCTTTGCCCACCTGGCCCTTCCCGTCCTGCGTGCTCACGATGCAGGGAGGCACCTCAAGGTTTTGCTGTCACTCTTCTCCCCTCACTGTCTCTTTCCTCCCTTCACCTGGGGAGAAGACTGGGCCCCGGGTATCCAGTGATTTTTAACAAAGGCAGGTCACCACCGAGCCTTAATTCCAAAGTCCCTTCTCACTTGCTAGTTAACCACACAGCCCTTACCTTGTTGATTGGGCTTCCTCCTGAACCGAAGACGGTAAATCAAGTGTCTCCTCCACCCCCAGGATTCAGTGACTACCAGATAAATATCTGGACAGCCCTACTCTCCCCTTCTGCCCAAGAATTTTCCTCAGAATATGAAAATCAGGGTTTTTTAAATATTATTTATAAAAACAAACTTGCCTTCCTTTTTAAAACTCACACCACCCTGTAGGAGGTGCTAGTCATAAATGCGCAGAGGCTGAGAACTGTTGGCCCCAAGGGCCAAAATGAAAAACAGCACCCTGGTGTCCCCCTGCGGAACCAGCCCTTCATGTTCTAAGACAGCCATCAACACGATTCCTGAAAACAATAGCGGCTTCTTGTTTAAAATGGAACTGCACCTGCTAGAATATCGTGTCAACAAACAATTGCTTTGTTTTTCGTATTAGCCATCCGAGCCGAAGCAATGGGACTTCCTGAAGTGCATACTGGAAGGCTTATTCTTAGAAGGGGACAGAATTCTCATTTTAACACAAGGCTCAGAGGGCCAGAGTGATGGTCATCTTCCTTCCTTCTTTTGTACTCCCCTGTGTTCATCTTATTTGGTTTTCAACAGGTTTATTTCCATTGCAACCCTCTGGCTTCCAATGCCCATAATGCCATATTTGGCAAATACATTCATTTCTGCTTCCTCTCCGTTAATGACGAAGGCCTTTAATTGCTATTCCACCATTTCAAACAGTTCTCAGAAGCTTCTTCCCTCCTCTGTTGAAAGAATTGGGATGAAGCCTGATGAAAATTCTTTGCCAAATGTTCAGTCATTGCTAAATCACTCTGCTCTTTCATTTTAGTCATCTAATTATGATGTCTGCTTCCAGTTTTTCTATTGCCCTTTGATGCTTATCTGTTGAACAAATTGGGACACTTTTAAAAGGAGTTATTTTGGTAAAATAAGGTGCTTGGTTCTGATTAAAAAGTGTTCTAAGTAATTCAGCCAAGGTTGTCTCCATGGGCTCAGGAAGTAACCACAGCCAAAATACCCTAGTGAGGGCAGAATATGAGAGGCCGATAATACCTATTATTACCTTTATCAAGGTGCAGCCAGGCACCAGGCTCATGGGAGCAAGCAAAGGTCCAGGCCTCCGACACCACAGATTCTAATGCAACCAGAGCTAGTGATAAGTACTCAACAAGGAATTGAGATCTAGTTCTTTTAAAGTGTCTTTGTTTTCTTTTCTGTAAAATAGAAGGAGATAGAAGACTAAACACTAGGATTTTATGCTATTTTGAAAACGAAAATGTAGCATGAGAAATATTGCCTGATATAGGAAAAAGAGTGCAGGGCTTAAAGTCTAGATTCAAAGAGCTCTGTGGTCTTAAGAAAGTCACTTTACCTCTCTGAGCCTGACATTTCTAATCAATAAAGTGATGCTGTGAGGCCAGCTGCTCTCCAATTTCCCTTGCTGCTTAGAAAGCCTAAGATGTCTACTCTAGCTTAAAAAAAAAAAAAAAAAAAAAAAAAAAAAAAAAAAACCTTGTGAAGAATTTAAAAGAGATAAGAATTGTCTGGTATATCAGCTAGTGTTGGTGAATTTTCCTGTTAATTTGAAACTGTGCTCTATTTCACGTTTCTTAACCTTTTAATTGAGAATTTACATAACTTGTCAGTGTCTCACTATCCTAATCTATAGAATGGACATATTAATAGCACCTGCCTCATTGAGTGGTTGTGAGGACCAAGTACACTACTACATGTCTTCAGAACAATGCTTGGCATGCAGAAAACACTCCAAAAATGTAAGCAACTAGTAGTCATAATAGTAGTAGTAGTTGTTGTAGAATAGCTCTTTGATTCGATTGTTTATACATGTTTTCAAAAAATAAACAATCTGGCCAGGCACGGTGGCTCACATCTGTAATCCCAGCACTTTGGGAGGCCAAGGCAGGCAGATTACCTGAGGTCAGGAGTTCAAGACCAGCCTGGCCAACATGGTGAAGCCCCGTCTCCACTAAAAACACAAAAATTAGCTGGGCGTGGTGGTGCGCGTCTGTGATCCCAGCTACTCTGGAGGCCGAAGCAGGAGAATTGCTTGAACCCGGGGGGTGGAGGCTGCAGTGAGCTGAGATCATGCCACTGCACTCCAGCCTGGGCAATAGAGTGAGACTCCGTCTCAAAAATAAATAAATAAACAAACAAGCTAAGGTAGGAGTTGTTTTTGTAACCTCCTCAAACTGTCAATAAATAGGTGCCCAGAACATCTGTGGTGTTAGCTCTGCACTGTCACTGTCAGCCCTCACCATTACTGCATCATTGACAGAAGAGGTAAGGCAAAACCCTATAAAAAGAAGAAAAATTTCCTTATGACTCCAATCAAGAGACAAGACATGAGATAAACATTGGCCATCAAGTTTAAAAGATGATAATCTGTATTTTAAGCACTCCAAACTCTCTTTCTTCATACTAAATATTTTGAACTGTCACCCAGATGCCAACAGAGGTCAGTTTGTTTGATTGTTTTTTGAGAAGGAATTTCACTCTTGTTGCCCAGGCTGGAGTGCAGTGGTGCGATTTCGGCTCACTGCAACCTCCACCTCCTGGATTCAAGTGATTCTCCTGCCTCAGCCTCCCGAGTAGCTGGGATTACAGGTGCCCGCCACCATGCCCAGGTAATTTTTTTGTATTTTTAGTAGAAACAGGGTTTCACCATGTTGGCCAAGCTGGTCTTGAACTCCTGAACTCAGGTGATCTGCCCCCCTAGGACTCCCAAAGTGCTGAGATTACAAGGTGTGAACCACCATGCCCAGCCACCAACAGAATCAGTTCATTTTTAAACGAAAGGAGTTAGACTAACATCACTTCCAGCCATTGGACTCCATGTAGCTAAGACCCCACTTACTTTGGGCCATACGCTACAAAGAGAATATTTTTAGAGTGAGCAAGAGTAGATGGTTCTGCGCCTGATACTATTTGTGGTGCCCACTCAAATAGATCTCATAAAACATCAACTTCCACCTATAGACAAAGGTTATATCACCTATTCTTGAGACACTTTTGTCAGAATGCATAAGTTAGCTAATATCAGTGTGAGTTAATCTGATTAAATGACTTCTCTTTTATTGTGTGCCTGGCACTGTGTTGGTACCGGAGTTTCAAAGATAAGATAAAACTCTCATGAAACCAAGCCATACTCTTGAGAACTCTCAGATAGTATAGCATAGCAGTTAAGTGCAGAGGCTCTGGGGTCAGACTGTCCAGGTCATGATTGCTAGAAGGAGGAAGGACAGGTAATTCATTTAAAAAAAAAAAAAATCCACTTCACAGTCTTTTCCCAGCTCAGCTCTGCGTTCAGGTAGAGATTTACTGAAACGAAGATCAGATGAAAAGAGTAAGTCAGAACTTCTGTAAGCCAGAACACTTCTTTAGTATACATCTGTGACACAGAACTAGGAGGGAAATCGCACAAAGAAGGGATCATTGAGATTTGTCAAGTTACAATTCAGATTAGATGTGAAGCCCCTTACCTAGACGCCCCATTTTCAGATGGTGCAGTCAACGCTGTCCTAATTAACTGTTTGCATTCTCAACACCTGCTCATTCTACATTGAACCTAGGTAATCTACATGTAAACCCCAATAACCATTGATGATTTGTGCAAACTGACAAAAATAATACTGAAAATGTGTAATGGTTGCAGCAATCAAAACCTGCCGTTATTCATGTATTCTAGTTCAATGTGCTGTCTTACTAAATGATAATGCTTCACAATAATATGATTAAGTGTTATCGAAGAATAATTTTCCAAAACTACAAAAGTTTCACTGAACAAGCAATTAATCAATTCTAGGAGTTCTATGATTTATATACAAATAAATAAAAAGCCAGTAACAACCCAAATTCTCATCCTATAAAAAATACAGATTAATGTTTGAAATATTTATTGAGTCTGTGGCCATACCACTGTCTACAGCCATGCCATCCTGAACGTGCCCAATCTCATCTGAAATATTTGTTGAACTATTTTTATTTGGAGGATTGTGGTTTGCATTTTCTAGACACGCATATGGGGAATTAGGATGATTTGGGGCCATTTATAAGTTCATAAAGTTTAATTCTCCTCTACTAACCCTACTTGTCCCTTAAAAAAAAAATCATCTAGAAACAAAAAAACAAAAACACCAATTTTTAGACAGATAAAATGCTGTCTAAAAACAGCTCTCCTAAAACGTACACGCACACACGCTGGTTTTCCTCTGATCTTTCCTCTAGTGTAACAAAAAAGTTGTTCCTTAACATATTTCCCACCTCCTTTCTTCATGCCTTCTCATTGCTTTCCCAAGCTGCTCATTCCAACAATGCCTTTAACTCTGATGACTCTTATTAAACACGACTACTTAATTACCATCAATCTATTATGCTATGTACTTCACCCTCCACTGACACATCTGATCCCATTATGTGCCTGACCTTTAACGGTCATCAAATCAAAGTCATTCTGGTCAGTTCAGTCTGGGCCTGACACATGCCCAGGTCACACAGATGAAGGCGCAGGGGCCTAGCATACCACGTTACCCTGCCCTTCAGTTAACACCTTTGTCAATAGAATTTCACAACTGGGAAACTGCCAGGTTTCTCCTTGGCTTGAATAAAACGCCCCTCCTTTTACAGAAAGCTGAAATAAATAATTACACACATGCTGACCAGAACCGGCTTTTATGTAATTGGTGCCTCTCTACCAGTATGACACACTGCCCTCTTGGATGTTTATGCTGAAAAATCTTTGGTTGGAAAGTGAGAATTTATTGTGCAGCCTTCTAGAATATGCCCAGCACTCCACACTGGCTGAAAGTCCCCTAAAGATATAAGAGAGATGGAAAGAAAAGTTGAGGATGGCCACAGCAACACCACCAAGTGGGTGGCCGCCTTCCACTGAAAGGCCAATCCACGGAAACGTTCTGGGTTCACAGACTTGTGTGCTACCCTCTGACCGGAACAGCCGTTTGGACTGCTCTATCTCAAAGCTGCATGCTGAAAAACACTCCCACTCAACCTAATGAGACAGCCATTTAGAAAAGAGGCTCTTCCTGGCTAGTAGGGCCTGGTCATTGTTATTCACCCATAGGCCTTCCCTGGTGGTGAACATGGAACTGTTTTCCCAGACCAAACATGGACCCTCCCTCGAGGTAGCCAGACACACTGTCTGGTGTGCACAAACATTTTGACTTCTGACTGGACAGCTAGACCTGGCAGTGTCTTCCCCTTGCTTTACTTTACTAATGCGTGTGTATTTTTACCAGCCCCTCTGGGAAAACTGCCCTGCTTTATAGCAACTTGTCACTGACAAGGAATTTCTCATCAAGATTGAAATCTCTGGCCATCCCCAAAGCTCCCAACCCTTCTGAGTTTCAGAGCTCAGGACAAGGAGACTTGTCCTTGAAAAAAAAAAAAAGAAAGAAAGAAAGAAAAAGAAAAGAAAACTGGCTTTAGGAAGCAGTATTGTGGTTTTTTGACGGCTGTGATGAACGAAAACGCACCCACAGTTGCCCAAAGGCAATTATTAACATTTGGCATGTGTAAAATTAATAGTGAGACTTATTTCTTAGAAGAACAATGTTTTTGCTTAGATTTTTTTTTAATTTCTAGATACTCTGTTTTCCAATGGAGTGTGTATTACTTTATTCTTTTTATTCCACCTCCTCTAAAATATACCAATCTGAGATGATGAAATACATCACCTATTTAGCTCCCTCTTCTCACTCTCATTCCTGACAGGTTAAAGCTGTTTTCACAACAGTTTTCTCTTTTTGCCAGGCTCTTAAGCATTGCCTATTATTAATACATACCAAATGTACTTAAAAGTCTTAACACAGGGCCCATAAAGCAACACAACCCTCTAATAATTGTATCAGCCATCGGGTTGAAACAAGTTCAGTTCCCTGAAAAATAAGAAGTTTCACTGTGTAAGAAATAGGAGCACAAATAATAAATCAGAAAAAAAGACTTCAATCCAATTATCATCTTTCATCTGAAAGACTGAAATTCACAGTATTTCCACAAATCACTTCACTTGCTATTAAATGTCTTTTAAAAGACTCTAAATGTCTTCTAAATTGAAGTTAATTGTTAAGGACGGATACACTCAGGTGATCTATCATTAGGCCCAGTAAAAATATTTGGCAATGTGAGCTTCATTTCCACCTGAGAATCTCAAGGCAACTGACCAGCAATCAGAGATTATTCCCACATTAGGAGAGATGATCAGAAGTATAGATCCTACAGTAAATACAAACCTCCCATTTCAGACTCAACTCAGATTTATTACCAAAGAAATTACCCATCCAAAAACTGGCATGTTGAAAATATGGCATAAGCTATTATTTGGTATGTAACTTTTTATATTACAACCATTTATCACTTTTATTTCCAAAAACTCATTTTGTTCAAAAGTTTCCTTATGTAAGTGATGGTTGTGAAGGCGCAAAAATATCTCTAACATTTTCCTGAGATTTTTCTTGGTTTAAAAGTGAGTAGCAGAAAGAATTCAGATAAGCATGACACAGGACTGGTGTGTTTATAACAACAGCTGTATCTGTTTCCATCTGTGGTGTAACTTATCCTCACCCTCCTAAACCTGAAGACCCATCTCTATTTTGATTGACAAATGTATATTAGAGGAATTCCCATGGTAATATGTATACTATGTAAATTTCTCTATATCTGACTTGCATAAACAGACTTTGTCCAATTAAAGAGTTAATAATAATTAAGTGGGGCTTGGGAGCAGAAAGTACCCTGTTGCTTTAACATATTATTTGCCCTTGAAGTAGCTAATAGAAAATTTAATTCATAAAGTCTTAAGAAATGTCACATCTGTATCTATTTCTCTCTCTCTCACTCAACAAAAAGAGCCTCGCCTGATCTCGTTAGATCACTGAGATGAACTAGCCAGTGGTGAGTAGCTCAGAGGTTTGGTTTGCCCAGGGCCTGACCTCCACGTCAGCCTTCCTCTCCCTCATGATAACAACAGTTTCAAGTTTTAAAGGATTGAGCAGCCTAGCTTTTTTCCCTACACTTAAAACACACCTGGCTTCTAGGAACAGTCTTCAGAGTTTCATCCTTTACTTGATTATCTCAGAAATGTTGGAGGTCTCAAATTTCCTGGATGTCTTTTCTCTGCTCCTTGACAATCTCCCATGTGAATTTTAAGGTTTCTTTTCTCTCCTTTTTTCTCTTTCATCTTATCCCTGCTTCTCTTTTTCCCAAACTCTCAAATAAGTGGGATTTTCCCTTTCTTGGTTCTTAATATGTCTCCATAAACATCTTGCCCTAGTGAGTACACACGCATGCACAAACACACATAACAATGCTATCTGAGGGTTATGTGAATGCTCAATGTGTCACTAAAATTGCTGATGTCGGTCTGTATTTGTAATACGTTAAAGAAGGATCAATCAATTAATCATTTTAAGTTCTGCTTAAAACAAATTGTGGCAGTCAAAAAAGTGATGCACAACCCCTTAAACAATGCTAATGTATTCTTGTGAAAGGATCCAATTGACAGTTTTACGAGACTGGAGTCTAGTGAAAGCAGGTGTACACGGCCCAGCAAAAATGGCACTATGTCGTGAGGTTTGAAGGGAGATGCGAAAGTCATTTTATGTGGTTAGCCTCTGCAGAGCCTCAGAGCAATGAGGCAGCAGCGAAAAGCCATCTGCTGCCAAGATACAAGCACAGCTATTATACTTCTCGCTATTCACATGATCATACCTGAAACTGATACGGAGTGACGTTACCCAACAGCTTAATTAATGCTTTTCTACACTGCATTAAATACACATTGGCATAAGTCAAGCAAAGGAAAAATACTTAAGTGGATTCTTACATTGAATTACATATATGCTGTACTTTAATCAGAGATGAACATGTTATTTTTGAAATAAAATCTAAAATTGTTATTCCTTACACAAGGAAAAAAAATCAGCATTGCAATCTAAATCTAAATTGGAATATAATTTTGAATTTCTAGTAATAATGGATTCTTAGGGCAGCATTTGAAGCTAAACTCTTAGAAGCAAATAAAATAATTGATACTTCTTCTTTGGTCCACAACACCTTTTTATTTTTTTGTCTTCTGCTCTATTTTAGACCAGCCTTTGTTCTTCTTAATTTTAACTTGTGAGATAAACTCACATAAATGGCCTTTACCATAAAGCACGTTTATAAACAAGGGCCATTAGGAAATCAGGAAAGAGGACAAGAATTAACTTACAGTTATGTGAGGGAGTGGATAAAGTTGCAATTTACACCGCAGATTGGAGCAGTGCTGTGGTCAGATCAGTGAAGCAGCGGGCCTCAAGCCTGCCTGTGCAAACATAAAGTCGGAGTCGGAGAATTTAAGATGCACCAACTATTTTGCAAGAGCTCAGGAAGCTGCTGTACATACCAAAGAGCACTCCCAGAGAGAACTTCAACCCTTTAGCCAGGGTCTCTACCAAGAATAGTGTCGCCTGCCACCTGTGAAACTTCAAGACAGACACCTCTGCGTCTCTGAGCCAGAATTCCCACTTCTTGGTGTTCAGCTCCAACTGCTGGTTTTACACCTGCTGCGGGGAAAGCCTCAAATATCTTAACCACATTTGGAAGTAGTTCATTAAAGAGGTTCTAAATGCCTATTTTTAAAAATATTTTTAGAACACTCAAGAGTTTTATAGCACAGGAGAGGCCTATAAAAGAAAAGTACTTTGCTAACAGTATATGGAAGGAAATTTTTCAAATTAATTTTTAGTGCACATTGTTGCTTCTGAGAGTTTTTGTTTAATTTTTATAGTGTTAGAGGTTACACTCATCATTTTATTAAGAGATTCAATTAGGTTTAACATTTATGGAGTGCCTTTCCTTTGCAGGTTTCTTGGCTGAGGATTCAAGGATGAATTAGAAGTGACCCTATATAGGAAGCTCATAGTGTGGCGAGACACACACAGCTATCTATATACATCATCAAGGTACATACAAGGCTCCAAAGCATCTCAGGGGAGGGAACAATTCTTTCCATGGTGCAGTGGGAGTTCAGGGGCTGTGCTGAAAATGCGATCCAGCAATGTATCAAAGAAGTGGTAACAAGTTCTCTGGGTCTTAAAGGACGATTCAGAGTTCTCAAGAAGGAGCTCAGGGGGAGGAGCATTCCTGGTCCAAGTAGAGATACGGCATGTGCAAAGGCCCAGAGACCAGGAAGCACAGGTGCTCTTGCAGATTAGAAAGTCAGCTATTGGGCCCTGAGGAGCAGAATTCAGAGTGAAGAAATTTGAGGCATTCATTTTTGGCCACTCCACTTTGGTAAACATCCTATACCAGGCAAACTTTGGCTTACTAGAGTACCTCTCAAGCAATATGCTGAAGCTAAGTAGATTTCCATGGTGTTTGACTTCCCAAAGAACTCAAAGCACTTAATAAAGAACACCATCCCATCCCATCCCCTCCCTTCCCTCATCTCAGTGTCTTGCTCCTGCTTGAAAATTTTTTTTTTTTTTTGAATCTCTAAAGATAGCCATTGGAGGAGGAGGGAAAGAAGGATATAAAAGTTATGGTATATTTACAATGTTTACATAAAATAAATATATGCATTTTACATTTTAAAAATGTCTATAAATACAAGATTTCTATATTTGCCAACATCATAATACCATGCAGACAATGTGGTTTTGTAATAGAACACAAGTGTGAAGTTTTATGATGGACTTGTTTCTAGCCTCTGTGTATCTGTTGTAGTATATATGCCCTTGTTCAGAGAAAATGTCACATAATGAAATTTGAGGTCCTTCATAAATGTAGAGCCAGAGCAAATGCACCCCAGTCCCAGGTGCCCACCCCCATCCAGTCTTTTCTAAATGTTTACTTAGTTAATACTAAATAGTAAACTAATAACAACTCCACTCCCCAGCCAAGGGCTCCTGCTGTTGGAATAGGCATATTTTAGTTAAGTAAGTGTTCTTAAGTATGAGATTGGAAGGCTACATGTGTACAGGAACGTGCATGTAGGTAATGCCTTTGTGGAAAGTTCACACACCCCACCCCAAGATCTCTCTTACTAAGATTCCAAGCTCACTGCCTATGGAACTACTGAATGGTTAGGGACAAGTGGTGAGGTTTGCTGTGGGTCACTCTACCTCCACCACTGCCACAAAGGCCCATTTCCTGGGCTTTGCTCCCTCTTCAGTTCACTGCCCAGAGTGGAGTTAACGGGGACACACTTCACCACCTCAACCGCCACTGGTGGTCTGGGCAGCACAGGCTGCCCAGCCATCCATCAAAGCAGAGCCTCCTGAGAACAGCAGAATGTCAGCTTCCGCTGTCAACCCACCTCTCCTAGCCCTTCTGCGGAGCCCTGCCAAGGACTAGTCCCAGCCTGCTCCTCCATTGGCCATCTAACCAAATCCCAGCATGATGGGCAGATGGCGAGAGAGTGGCTTGTGACACTCTCCACACAATGAAGAAAGAAACATGCCTTCTCTCCTCAATACACAGCAGCTCTCTGTCATGACCCCCTGCTGCCGTTACAAAGTTATTAGCATCTACTGTGCCTCTGGGGGTGAGGGAAAGCCAAACCCCAGAACAATATCATCTCTGCTGAAGACACAAAACTTTTGCTTATGGCACAGGTACAGAGAACTGGACAAACAGGCTCAGGGTTTTCTGGCACCCAGTGAGTGGCTACCTCAGAAAGTCACCTTGGTTTGACAAGGGGCCCATGAGAAGGATGCAGTTTGGGGCATTTTTCTCTTACTCCTCACAAGTTATGGGGAGAAAGACCTACTATTCTGGAAATTCTGCCCCCAAATTTATTCTTTAAAAAAAAAAAAAGACAGGGTCTCACTCTTGTTCCCCAGGCTGAAATACAGTAGTATGATCATAGATCACTACAGCCTCAAATTTCTGGGCTCAAGCAATTCTCTCACCTCAGCCTTCTGAGTAGCTAAGACTACAGGTACACACCACCATGTCCAGCTCAGTTTGTATTTTTATTTTTGTAGAGAAGGGGTCTCACCATGTTGCCCAGGCTGGTCTTGAATCCCTGGCTAGTGACATGGAACTACAAGGCTGAGTTTCTCTATTTTTGTTGATGTTATTGTGCTTTCATTTTTCCCATCTCAGCTAGAACAGCAGCATTTTGAATCTTCCTCTACCATGTACTCAGCGCCAATTCCATGAGCTAAGTTTAGGGATCCTGTCTATACCAGTACTTGGTTTGTATAAAAGTGCTGGGATCCAAAAGTGATGGGATTACAGGTGTGAGTCACTCTGCCCAGCCCCAAATTCATTCTCATAAGAATTTGCCCAGCCTACAGGAGGGAAGCCTCCATCCCCATGTAGAGATAACCTGATAGCAGTGCTGAGGGAAGCATATTGATGTCCTCCTCCATCAGCTATCCGGGTCAGGCTGCAGGCAGCTCTGCAGTGGTGGAGCACAAGGACAATGCAGAAGGATCCCCAGCCATGGGGTCAGTGCCCTGGCTTCAAAGCCCAGCCTTGCCTCTTTTAAATTACTTTCATATGTATCTGCAGCAGTGTTTCCCAAACTTCACTTATCCAAGTACCTCCTTTGCAAATATCTGTGCATCACCTGGGCAATAGCTACTTCATGATTTTCTTCAAGCACTCACTTTTGTCCTCTAAATTCTGTCTAAAAGAACAAGTTCAAAAGGAAAGTCAGTACCATTTGCTATAATAGAGGGAATCGTAAAAAGAGAGAAGATAAAACAATGTTATTAAATTCTAGCTAAATTCTGCTATCCAATGAAGCTTCTTTCTGTTGACTAGAGAAATTAGCAAATATTCAACTTCATTTACACTTGCACTTATTAGAAGGACTAAAAGAAAGCTTGAAAGTAGATAACTCTCACTTATTGGTTCAAGGCTGTTGAGTACTCAGGATATGAGCCCCCAAATTACCCCATTCACCCCACAGTTTGGGAAACCCCAGGCTAGTGACATGGAACTACAAGGTTAGGTTTGTCTGTTCTTGCTGATGTTCTTTTGCTTTCATTTTTCCTGTCTCAGGTAGAACAGCAGCATTTTGAATCTTTCTCTACCATGTACTCAGCACCAATTCAATGAGTTGCTAAGTTTAGGGACGCTGTCTACACCAGCAGTTGGTTTGTGTAAAAGGCAATACACAGACCTAGCTTGAACTGAGAGCAAGGAAAGGCCATTGGCTATCCTCTGGTCTCAGTCATTCCTTCCTTTCATTTATTCAGAAGCATTCTGGAGATATATATATATATTCAAAACATATTTTTCAAAAATTCAAAACAAAGTTATGTGAAAAACTCTTAGAAATCTCATATCACGTGAGACTCATTCAAAAATAGGTGCTAAAAATTCCAGTGACACTGTCCTCCATGCAAAATATTCCATTCCCTCATCAACCATCTAGCATTCACCAATCAGGTAATACTTCTGAGAAAAAAATTAGATTTATAGCTTCATTTTACAGACAGAATGACTCAAACTCCAAAGAGGTAAAGACAGTCACCCAATCACAGAGCATCATCTTGAAATAAAAAATAATCTAAACTTATCACTCTAGTTCACACATGGGATAACTCAAAGTCCAAAGAGGTGATGAAGATGGCTGCCCAAGAGGTGACAATTTAAAAATTCCATACTCTTCAAGTTTATGCTTTTGAGTCAAACAGTAGATCGACCAAAGTCACTTCTCTCACGTACAAACACCAGAAAACCTGTTTTATCTGCCAATATCACCATTAAATATTATGTCCCTCAAAGTCTTCATGAAATTCATGGCAACCCATCTCAGTTAGCTTATCCCAAAGGTCTTTATTTTTGTTTGGTTTGATTTTCCGAGGCCCTATCTGAACAAAAGTTGTAAATCAAAAGGAAAAGGCTTGGATGGACTTCCTGAACATTTTGTAGGATGCTTGTCCTTTCAATGTCCTGTATTTCTTGGCCTTAGCATCTCCAACACTAGGTTCATTGTATTACACAATAGTGTCAACAAATGCTATGCACCAAAGGAAAAAAAGCAATGGACCTATCATCTGCTTTCTATCTCGTGTAACTTCCTAATCAATCTTTCCCTGTGATAACCTGGGGACTAAGAATACATTTAAAGCAACACTGAATCCTGTGAACATTGCCCATTCTCCAAAGGCGTTTTTTTAAAATCACAAAACAGGAAGTTCCAAGTCATTGAAACTCACCAGTATATTTGCTTGAAAGTCTTCTGGAACAACAAAACGGTACATGACTATCCAGGCAAGCAGACTGTTATAAAAGCAGATGTTTTGCTCACTTCCACTTCAGAGAAACACATTCTCAATTTAGTTAACATTCTCTAGTCATTTGAACAGGCTTCTCAGGAAGTCAACAATGATATAGCTCAAGTACAATATGATCCTTGTGCTCCCATTTATCTCATACTAGCATATCTTAGCAGAAGATAGATGTGTGCATATGTGTGTTAAATGAATTAGAAGGAAGAAAAATGCTGGGCTATGCACTAGTCTCACGAAAATATCAACCCGCAGGAGTGGGATTCAAAGAACAAAAGATTCTTGGAGGGTGTGGGCATCACTATACATGGATGACATTCCTGCCAAGGATTTGGCACTGCCTGTTTCCCACAGATAGCACAGAATAATTCACCCACACACACTCTGTGTTGATCAACCACTAGAAAGGTAGTCCCCAAGCATCCCAGCACTCAATGTCAGGGTCCTCAGCCCCTTGTGCAGTGATATGGTCTCATTGTGCCTTGGGTAAAGTGGCCATGTTTCATCAGCCAGCTCAAGAAGAGAGGCTAAGGTTGGGGGTCAAGAAGAAGGGAAAACTAAGAAACAGCCTAAGACAAGCAAAGGGTGGTCAGAGAGGAAACAAAGTAAGACAGGAAAAGGAAAAAGAAAGAGAGAGGTAAACAGTAGTGACCCTGGCAAAAAAAAAAAACCAACAGGCAGCGGGGAGGGGTTGTTGAGAAAAGGCATGGCTGTGTCCACACCACAGCCCTGCTGTTAGAGAACTCACCCCACAGAATGGGGCCATTTAGTGTGACTGAACAGGACTGCCAGCCACAGTGCAGGGACAGCAGGGGCAAGAGCACTGAGATGCTCCTGAAGCATTATCATAGAAGGAGAGGAAAACTGCATTAATGACTGAACTAACTTTAGGTCAAAACAAATGTAGTCATTAAGCTAAATATTCCCAAGTCTCCAGAACACACAGGAGTATGCACACAAATGTGTGCAGAAACACACACACACACACACACACACACACCTCTTTGCTGGCAACAAGATAAGCAAGTATTAGCCAACATTAATTGGACAGGTTCTAGCCCTTATTTACAGAGCTTTTGAGATCATGCCCCAGTAAGTTTTTTTTTAAGCTAATGTGTTCATACAGGAGCATCACAAGTAAGTTTATCCAAGTCACTGTTAAACCCACACCCTGTCTTACTAACTCAGACCGTCTATTTAAATAGCTAATCTCTCTCACTTGAGGATGTTAGCCAAGGCTTGTTGGTAAGGGTGAAGAGGGACAAATAGCAGAGGGCAGAAGGGCCCCAGCTCCAGTCAACCTTTTTCTCTCTCTCAAACATCAATGCCACCCAAGTAGTACCAGAATTGCCAGGCATCCAGACATCAGTGTGATTTGAACAAAGAGCCAAAGTTTCTCTTTTTTAAATGTCTGCTTGGGGCCTTGCAAAGCCAGAATTTAACCTTATGCTACTGGGGTAATGTTCATTTGGGAGCACTTAAACTTAAATTACTCTTAAATCACTCCTCTGCACTAGACACACCCAGCTCTTGGCAGTGAACCAGAGTCTAGATGCACCGCTCACAACCCACTGTTCAAACCTGAAACTTGAAAGGCCTCAAAATCCAAAAAGTAAACACAGCTTCTTAATCACTTTTTTAAATCATCTGCTTCCTTTATCTCCAGCACCTTGTTTTTCTGTTGGGTCATTCCAAGCAGAAGCGAGAAGTGAAATGCTAGGCCAGGATGGGTATATGGAGGACCAGCGTTCCGGGTGCTGCAGCAGATGCTACAGAGGGCGCAGAAGAGGCTCATGCAGTTCAGCCCTTGTGGCACTACCAGGGCATTGTCCAGGGAAGGGGGTCAGAGCACAGCATCAGGCCAGGCTGCTGCTCTACCTTTATGAATGGTGTGACTTTGGGGAAGTTACTGAACCTCTGCTCCTTTGTTTTCTCATCTATATGTTTTCTCATCTATAAAACAAGGATGATAGCAATGTCTAACTCATAGGACTACTGCAGAAATTAAATGAGTTAATATATGTAAGAGCTTAGAACAGTGCCTATGAGCTTTATTATTATCATCATCATTATTACTGTTATTATTCCTTAGTTTATAAGCCATGGATCATTTCCCATTGCCTACCAAGGTAAATACACACACCCTGATGTAGCATTCCAGGTTGGAACCATCTTCTCCAACCTACATTTTCAGCCTCATCTCCCATTGCTATCTGCCATGCACCATGCACTTAAAACAAAGGAGATGGTTCTCCTCATTTCCCGGACATATCTCATAATTCTCTGACTCAGCTCATATAGTTTTCTCTGCATTTCCACATTTCTTTCAAAAGTGAATCTATCTTTCAAGACCATTCTCAAATGCTGCTTGAATTTCCAAATATCCATTGAACATGTAAAATTCTGTAGTTTCTCACGTGGTATGGCTTCATATACTCTGGCTGTCAGTGTGCTTCCTCAAAGGTAGCAACCAATATTGGGTGAAATACACTGGATATGCTCTAAATAATCTAGAGTATAAAGGGAAGGATCATTTTCATAATTAATGTATTTCTTTATTACACTAATATAATGCCAGCTTTTTAGAAGCCTCATGATCACCCTTATTCATAGACAGCTTCTGTTCCACTAGTTATTCTTCATCTAAATCTTCTGTCGAGCTTTCCCATAATTATGCAATTAATTTTTTGAACCTAAATGCACAAATTTACATTTGTATCTACTGAGTGACACCTTGCAGATCACCAGGCAGAGCTCCAACTTGAAAAACTAACTGTGGATAATACTTTGTTATCTTTTATATTGGCCATATACCCCAGTGAAGTCATCTAAAACACTGAAGCAGCATTCTGTCTGCATCATAGATACCAGTGCGAAATAATAGAGGACAAGGACAGATTATGGCAGCCATCCACCAGTCTCCCCAATTTGACAGATCCAAGATCTTTAGACATAGTTATTTCACCAGCTGTCTAACTCATCCTGCCCATTTTCAACACCTTATCCACAAAGACATAATGAAATTTTATAAAATGCTTTCCTAAACCCAAGGTTTCACTATCTATACCCTTCCCCTAGGAAGAATCTTTTTTAAGACTAAGGGGTTAATTTGCATGACAAACATGTTTGTCTCCTAGAAACTACCACTCTTTTCAAATGCTCCAAAACAATGTCTGGATACATTTTTCATGTAATAGAAAAAAGAAATAGGGGACTGATGGGGAAGATTCACAATTCAGTGATAAGAAGCAGCCCAGAAATCTCAACGAGTCTGGGATATTTGTTCTCCTGAATCTAAGGGTCAGATGAACTTCTAAATACAATGCAGCCACTCCTTAGCAGTTTATAACTGCCAAGTAGCAGTGTACACCTCCTGGAAGCTTTAGACTTTCTAAGGTTCGTAATCCTGTCCCCTAGTTGGCCATTATATCGGATGAGCCACGCAGCAGACTAGGAAGAGTTAAGATCTCTTGGGCTCAGTTTCCTGATATTTTAGAGAATCTTAAGTTACAACAATTGCACATTCCCGAATTGGGACATCTGTCCAGGAGAAAGGCATTTCCCCACTCCCACCATGATCTGGAGCAAACATGAACAACCTCTGAATAGAGCAAAGAGTCTTGTGTGAACAAACCTGTCCTAACATTCTAGACTGTGATCTATTCGTTTCTAAATAGACTACAATACCTAGTCTCTGAAAATGCCACCCTATCCACCTATAAGTCCCAGGATTCGTGTCCTTATGTAGTCTCCTCCTCTCAAATCTGGGTTGGCCCTGGGACTCCCTTTTGACCTATAAGATATAGCAGAAATAACACAGCATGACTCCAATGCTAGGTCATAAAAAGCCTTGCAGCTTAGAGTGCTCCCTCCAGCAACCCAGCCATTGTGCTGTAAGAAGCCACATGCAGACACTGACGTCCTCAAGAACCTCAACTGAACTCTGACAGCCAGTAGCAGCAGCCATTCAATTGAGTCACTCGAACGTCCAACCCAGTAGTCTTCTAATGACTGCAGCCCCAGCCGACATCTGACCACAACCACATGAGACAGCAAGTGAGACCACCCAGATGAACTCAGTCAACACCTAGAACTACAAAAAATAATAATAAACTGTTGTTTCAAGCCATTAAGTTTAGGGCTGGTTTGTTACACAGAAATAGCTGGAATCAGACCCAAGTTGGAGACTATGGATAAGAGAATCTACTTTTATTCTAGGCCTTGAAATGACAAAGATGACTCTGGGGTCCCAGGAACTTATAGCCAAGTTGTCCCGGGCCTCAGATATTTGAGGCCTATGGATGACTCAAAACTCTGAAATAAAGATCAACCAGAAGAACCGAGCTCTCTGACACTGTGTCCTAGTTCAGACTGTTGGAGAGTATCACACAACAGTAATATCTTACTTAACTTCAAATTCACTCAAGTGGAATTTCAACAAATCACAAATTCTTTATATGTGATCTTTAAGTTTTAAAAGTTTGAAATAATTTCTTTAACTTCTAGCATCATAATTGGATTGAAAGAGCTATTCTTCAAATTAAAAATCAATAGATGTTTATGATCATAGGCTCATAAAATATTGAAAACACCATTCATTCTATATTATTCCACACACCGTGCAAGGTAACGAGTATGCAGTTGGGGTCAAAGGAGACATAACCCTTGAGCAAGCAATCCAGCATGAGAAGTAGACTCCACAAAGTAAACAAACCAATGATTACAACTTTGACAAGGAATGCAGTAATAAAGAAGCAATGGTAGAGGAAATTCTCATCAACGATGTCTCTCTGGAGAAGAAATATTTAATCTGACACCTGGAGGGTAAGAAAAGTTCCCAAAGTACTTTATACAAGCGGAAAGCCTTGATAATTAAAACTCTCATGTAGTAGATAATTATAATGAACTGTATTTTTTCTCCATTGACTTGCCTATGCACTCAGAGCACTTAAAAGTCTTCCCCTAGCGTTAGGACTACATTTCAAATTTTGAATTTCATAAAACCACCTCCCTCCTAATTACTCACCTTCCTCTCACTCTTCTGCATTGTCTTGTTCCCCAACACCTCCCCAATGTAAGCTTCATCCCAGTTCTGCATGTGGCCCTTTTGTGTGACCCTCATGGACACATTCTCCAGGTTCATCCCCAGCAATCCTCCTGCACATGACTGACAGTATCAGCCCTCTGCTACCATGCACCATGACCCTGAGAAGAAGCACCCTACCTTACATCCCACCTGACCCTTAGCCCTCACCTGCTCTTCCAGAGAGAGGAACTTGACGTCTTACAAGTAATCATGTATTTACTAGTATATATTTCTCTGAAATTATTTTCAAGTAACACATGGACTTTTGATCTTATTGGTCAGTCTAATAGGCAATGGAGGGCTCACACATCTGCTTCAGCACAAATCAAGGCCTGTCTGACATTAAGACCTGGCTTCCTGGTGTGGTTGACATGGTTAGTTGCCTCCCCAATATTCACTCCATTTATCTCCCTTTGTGCTGTGTGGGTGGGATCAACATCCGTGGCAGAGTCAGTTGGCTGATCAGCAAAGATTCATGCTGCCTTCCACAGGATGGAGTGGATGCTGGAAAGCAGATGCCCACTGAAGGCATCTTCTCACACTTCAACTTTTCTTGACCTAGGAGAGGTGACATGATTAGTTCTCACCAGTGGAATTTGAGGAGACGTGATGTGTGTCATTTCTGAGCTAAAGTAGTTGAGAAGTAGATGCATCTTCTCCAAGATCTCTTTTTCTGTTTGCAGCAATTTTGGAGTGCCACGCTGAAGACAGAAGAGTTCTAAGATACTGAAAAACCTCCTGGAGGTGAACCAATCATTAGGATTAGCAACACCCATATCAGTTTACGAGATAACTCAAAAATAAATGTTTACTTAATAAATGTATCAACCCGGAGAGAAGTTGGGATTTATCTGTTATAGCATCTAGCTCTCCCATATTAATATGGCATTATTCCAAGCTCCAGGGATGGATTCAGACTTGGTTCAGAGATGGGCATGTATCCCATATCTGAGCCAATCAGTGCATAGTGTTCCTCTAGCCGCAGAAGTGTCTTCAAAAGCTGACATACTGCCTAACTCAGTCCAATTAGAGGAAAGATTATGATTTTTTTTCAAAGTTTTGGAGAAAATAAGCTTTGTCTTTCCTATTGAATATGAATAACAAAGTATGTAGTAAAACATTTTGTGACAGTCTGAAGCAACACACAAGAAAGAAGGGCCAAGAGCAACATTAAAAATAATAGGACCAGAGTCTTGATCAAACTGCGCCTGCAGCATATAATCTATTAGATTTTTCAGTTTCCTAAGCTAATACATTCACTTAACTTTTAAGCCAGTTTAAATTTGGTTTTCTTTATTAATAACTAATATCTTCCAAGTATACACTTCGTTACACATGAAACTCTTGTAATCAGTATAGGAAAAAGGAATAAATTAAAACCAATTGCAATTTAAACATAATTCACAGTTCACAAAACCCCAAGTATTAAGATAGGATATATAACTGGCACATCAATAAAACATTAATCAAAATTCATAAGTATTTATACCTATGACATGCACTATATCAGTCAAAATAAGTTAAGTTATGCTTCCGTAATAACTAACTCCAAAATCTCAGTGACTTATGACAAGTTTATTTCTTGCTAATGCTATGCTATGTGTCCCATTCTGGGCCAACTGTGCCTCATCTTCATCTTTCCTCTGGGTCTTAGACTGCTAAAATAAGCCTCTATCTGGAACAGGAAAAAGATACGACACAGTGAACCACATGGTGAATCTTAAAAACTTCTGTTGCATGTATTGGTCAGAGCAAATCTGGAGCCACAGAGATAATTCTTTACAGGAAAGGTAGTGAATATTTGATTTGAGCAATATTAAGATATTTTATTCAAATTTTTAATTCAAAAAATATTCAAATATTTTAATTGAACAGTAGATGTCTAAAGTTGATAAATCCTAAATTACCTACTAAAAGAATAATTAAGACCCTAAAGAATAATCAGGCCCAACCTTACCATTCATTGGCCCACAGATCAGAGTGTGAAAATAAGTTCATCCAAGATTGAAAGAAATTGGGCTGTCAGTAAATAAGTATTGAAAAGTCTTCTCCAAAACATTGTCTTTCACTATTCTAAAATTTTAAAGACTACTACTAAGGTGCTGGTCAGAAGAGAGAAGCACTAGAAAAAATATTGACACTTTAATGGAATTCGAGGAGAAACCTACTTGCAGGAGTATGTCCATCTGTGCCATTCTAATATTTATTTTACTACTAAGAATTCTCTTCTATAAGGGGTGGTGGTAACAGTAGCAGCTTTACAGAGGTCACAGAACTGAAGAGAAGGATTTTACTGAGAATTTCAAAGTGCTAAGCACAGTACAAATATGACGTCATGGAAACATCACCACACTCTTATGAAGTCGGTGGTCTCATCTCTCTGTTATAGAGGTGATGTCAATGTCCAAGGTCTCAGAGCTAATAAGTAGCAGACACAGATTTAAACATGTGCTCTGCCCCCAAATCCTATGCCTCCCATAAATCAAGGTTTGCCAGAAAGAGAGACAGTCTCTGACCTCAACAAAATTATGAGGAGGTGATCCCAAGCTTATATCACCCCCCTTGTCCAATCAGTGCAAGCCTTTGTGAGGAAATCAGATACTCTGGGGGATAAGGGTCAATGCATTCTCCCACAGAGGGCATGAAGCCTTTGGCCACCCACCTGAAGCCCCACCAGTGACACTCTAGGTCTCCACAGGCAAGAAGAGGCAGCACTGGGAGAGCAGAGTCTTTCCATATTCTACCTGTCATGCTAAGGGCCACCTTAAGATTGAAGTTCAGGAAAACAGGATGGTGACAGAAAATGGAAAGAAACCTGTTTGGTGATCAAGAAAGCTTCATTTGGTGAAAAACCCAGACCAGAGCAAGATTAAGGAATCAGGAGGCCAGGTGCTGAGGTATAAAGGAATAGACTGGAGGCACAGCAGTGAGAAGCAGGAAAGCACTTGGAGTTATCTCAGGACAGGATCAGCTGAAGAAAAATTAGTCAATATACTGACTGTTCTCTATTTGCATAGGCACAGATCTGGGTAGGTCAGTGCTTCTGTGACTTTAACCCCACTGAGCCAACTCCTTACTGATAAGGCTGCACCCTCTGATGGCTCTGGCTTCTGTGCAATGGAGAGATTTGGCACTGTTCATTGAGGGTTTCACTACATATCTGTGGCTAGTTTTTTATTTTCCTTGCAAATCATTCTTTGTAATATATCTATAACCTGCAAGTATGGGGCATTATCATAAGTGTTCTATTTAAAGGAGCTAGAGGGCCATGTTGGCTAATTCAATACCAATATAAATGCCATTTCTTAGTTAACAAAGCATTTTCCAATGTATTAGCTCATTTGAACCTCACACTAATTCTGCGAAATAAATATTCTCACTCCCACTTTACAGATGAGAAAAGTGAGGTTGGGGGCTACTATTTGTCCAAAGTCTCACAGTCAGGGGCAGAGATAGAATTTGAATTTGGGTCTTCTGACAATACAATATTGACCTAAGGAAAGGAATTCATAAATAAGAGAGAACAATTGTGGGCATTGGCAAAGAGGAATGCATTGGAATGGAGAAGACGGTCCATATGACAGCTGTAAGACTATTTCAAGGAGAAATGAAGACAAATTGGAATTAAGCTCTCTTTTAATTATACATTTACCAGTGATCTGTCATTGAGAAAGAACTAATACATAGAGTATCAATTTTCAGTAAATATAAATGGCAAATAAGGCATTTAATGAATTGCAAATGACAGTGTTTCTAAGAGTAGTTATCAATCACTAGTAAAGGCCTTCCCATTTATTAATCATATATTTCATTTCAGCAAAGAATCTAACAAAATGGCATAAAGAGAATACAGGGCTGTGCAACGCTTGCAGGGAATTAAAAAGAGAGAGGATGCAGAGATGGTGCAGATGGCGACTGGGGAAGGCAGGCATGAAAAACAAAACTTCTGCTTTATCCATTTCAAAAGTGAAGGGAAGACAAGAGAGAAGGAAAATATTTAGAAATGGAATTTTAAAATAGTCGGGTAACTGATAAAACATGAAGAAAACTGCAAATTCATCCACTGTAGGGCAGGTTCTTAAGCCAACTCAGAACAAAAAAGAAGTGAAAAGGAAAGAATTTTGGCCAAAAGTAAAGAGCAGTTAGTTCAGAGAAGATAAAAGAGCAAAAGTCTGACTGCTCAGAGAGTCACCATGGTTATGGAGAGGGCTCTAGTACACTCTGAGTTGCCAAATTAATCTCGGAGATTGAGCCTATCAATTCACACAGTTTCAGGTAGTTAGCCTGGCCAGAGTTTTATTCAAAACAAAGGTTAATTTGAAAAAAAAAAAAAGAGGCTGGGCGCGGTGGCTCACATCTGTAATCCCAGCACTTTGGGAGGCCAGGGCAGGTGGATCACGAGGTCAGGAGATGGAGACCATCCTGGCTAACACGATGAAACCCCGTCTCTAGGAAACATACAAAAAATTAGCCGGGCGTGGTGGCGGGAGCCTGTGGTCCCAGCTGCTGGGGAGGCTGAGGAAGGAGAATGGTGTGAACCCGGGAGGCAGAGCTTGCAGTGAGCCAAGATTGCGCCACTGGACTCCAGCCTGGGCGACAGAGCGAGACTCCGTCTCAAAAAAAAAAAAAAAAAAAAAAAAATTACAAAGTACTCTCATGCTCCTTTCCCCTACTTCATCCTGCCAACCTATCAAAAAAAAAAAAAAAATCAGTAAGTCTCTTTGGCCAACTGAATGATTTTAATATCGTTCTAAAGTCTTAATAGTTTGTTCTGGTTGTGCTAGTAAAGCCACCATGCAATGGATTTAGGGCAGTGTGAAATTATCAGGAGAATGAAAACCCAATAGCATCTCTCAAAGCTATTATAGAAGGCATGGTTCAAGAAAGGAATATCTGGCCGGGCGCGGCGGCTCAAGCCTGTAATCCCAGCACTTTGAGAGGCCGAGACGGGCGGATCACGAGGTCAGGAGATCGAGACCATCCTGGCTAACACGGTGAAACCCCGTCTCTACTAAAAAGTACCAAAAAAAAAACTAGCCGGGCGAGGTGACGGGCGCCTGTAGTCCCAGCTACTCGGGAGGCTGAGGCAGGAGAATGGCGTAAACCCGGTAGGCGGAGCTTGCAGTGAGCTGAGATCCGGCCACTGCACTCCAGCCTACGTGACAGAGAGAGACTCCGTCTAAAAAAAAAAAAGGAATATCTGCAATCACAAAACAGGAAAAGAGAGTCAGGGCTGCAAAGGAGAGCAAAAAATATCTCTATATTAAGTAACAAATGGTTACTGAAACTGGTCAATTAAATTTAGCCTTTCTTCTAGTGTTTAAATTACCAAATCATTTTACACATTTATACAAGGGCAGAAATGTTTGCAACAAACTCTGAAGCAAACCAAATTGTCATTTTTTCTCAGGGAGCCTAATAATTCAACTCCTCATTCAAATAACATTGCATATTTATGAGGCTGGAGTCAAATTACATCAGTCATCAATCTGATTTTGCTAAATTTTCTTTTCACAGAACTATTAATGGAAATATGCGAATCCCATAATATGTGCCTTTAAATACTGAGTTATTAGCACTGTGTTTTCTAAAGAAACCCTCTTATAAGTACCCCAAATGTGCTCCACCTTGCACATCCCCTTTCTGCTACACACCTGTTTTTCTTCCACATTCTTTTCTGCCATCCTGTATCCCACCCCACTACTCCCAGAATCCGAATGGCAGAAAAGTGTGAATGAGCACAAACCAATCTTGTTATTACTACCATTTCCTTCTGCTTACTCTCAAAATAAGCTTCATAAGAGAGAATTAGGTCACTTATAAAATTACTAAAAGAATCCTTCATCCAAAATCATTCACCAAGTGGAAGCTTCAAAAACATTAACTGAGGGCACCATGACAACTCTGGCCTGACCTTGGGCCTTCGTCTCCACTGGGTTCTGAATATTGGGTCTAACTTTTAGAATACAGCCTCCTATTTTATCTCAATGGTATTTAAACACTATAGCAGAAACTATTTTATTTACCACAGTGAAAATGAAATGAATAATTTCTGTAGTGAAAAAGATGTTTCTCAACTAGAGATGCTCAACTCTCATAAAACAAGTCACAAAACTGCCTCTGATAGCAACAAATGTACGCAGTCTGGCAGCTAAGAAATAGGTAAGCCAGCATTATCTTACCAGTTTCACCCCTGTTGTATGCATTGCCTAGAAAAACTTACCCTCATCTTCCTTATTTCAAGCCTCAACTGTAGAATAGAATCATTCTGTTTTCTTTAGTTTACCATATAGTATGCTACAAAACTCCTCTTGCACCATAACTTATAATACTCTTAAAATACATACATTATCTCAAATAGTTATGATTCTGAAGTCCCACTCCTGAGGCTAGAAAATTCTACTCTTGGTTCGGTTCCTACCGTTTTATTTTATTTGTTTGTTTGTTTGTTTGTTTGTTTATTGAAACAGAGTCTCACTCTGTTGCCCAGGCTGGAGTGCAGTTGCACAATCTCGGCTCACTGCAACCTCCAGCTCCTGGATTCAAGCGATTCTCTTTCCTCAACCTCCTGAGTAGCTTGAATTACAGGCACATGACACCACACCTGACTAATTTTTGTATTTTTAGTAGAGACAGAGTTTTGCCATGTTGGCCAGGCTAGTCCCAAACTCCTGACCTCAGGTGATCCGCCTGCCTCTTCTTCCCAAAGTGCTGGGATTATAGGTGTGAACCACCACACCCAGCTCCTGCCATTTTACATTTTATATTCATCTTACACTGGCATTATAATTTTAAAACTCAAAACTCTCATAAAAACCTGGCTTTAATCTCTCTTTTCAACAACTGAACCATCATATTCCTTTATACTTGGTTCAAAGGAAATTCTAAAAATTGTAAAACTCAAGTGATCATTTTGGGGAAACAAAACAAAGGGGCAATTAGATTAAGCAGCATTGAAATAAACTGCAGAATCCAAATGAAATCTCTCAGAGGTTTGTGCAATATTGTTAATAGTTTTGAAACACAGTTTAAACTGAAGGAGGGAGCCCTTCAGGTGTCCAAAGATATACACCTGCACACATTTTATAAATACACACTCATGCCTCTTTACTGACTTAGTCCTCTCTTTGAGTAAAGTCATTCTCCTTCACCATAAGTACACGCAAATGACTGTGTTCCTTAACAGGGGCTGTTCATGTGTCCGTCCCACCGATTTCAACTAAACCTCCAGAACCATCAGGCACACAGACCAAATGTACACTCAGGTGCAACTGAACATGCCTAGGCTGTCCAACAACAACAAATGAGATTATTTAATGAATTTTAATGTATATGGAAGAATATGACTGATAGCATTGATTAAAACCAACCAAGCATAAGGGCCACTAACGTTCAACATCTAAACTTCCTAAAATATAGCTCAATCCCACCCTAAAACCTAACAGCCTGCTTTTTAACATTTCTGAGGAGACAGATGTATTTTTTTTTTCTGGTTTCCCTGCATACCTTCTCTAGAATTCCCATTGCTCCCTTTGCATGGGAAGGTTGGCAGAAACATTTTTGTCTGGAATTCTAGAAAACCAAAGGAAAAAAGTGGCTAGCAATAGTAAACTGCTCTTTCATAAAGCAGCTGCTGATTCTGGAGTTTTTTTCTATTGTTTTCCTTGTTGTTTAATCTGAAGAAACATTATTGTCTCCTGAGAAATGGCCACCAGATCAAAATGGTCAAAAAGATATCAGAGCTTCTGGATTCTCCACAAACATCCACTCTCTGTGATGAAGTTTCCCCACCAATGCTCTTTCACAACTGAAAATCTCTCATCTATTGCTGCTACAAAGGCCAGAAATCATAGGTGGAAAGCAAGGTCATTATCTAGTTTAAAGATAACCCTAAGCCTGTAAAAACTGAAAGGAAACCATACATGAAAATACATATAATGCTGGAAGTAGCCCCCAATGGTAGCATTTGGAAATAGCCCTGCTATTTCCCTATTGTTTAATCAAAATGACCTCCTTCTTCCCAGTTTCTCATGTCCAGGACTCACATTGCTCTCCACTACCTGAGTCCCATCCCCAGACACTCTGATTTAATTGGATTGGGGTGAATAGTATTTTTAAGCATTCCAAGTGATTCTATGCAGCCATATTTGAAAGTCACTGTCTCTTCTCTTAACTTGTTCACTGCCCTTTCCCTAAAAATAAAAAAAGAACTAGATCTGAGAGCTCAGTAGGCTTCCCTTATCTGAATTCTGCAGGTTATTCAATTAAGTAACTAGTCAAATACTTTGTTGCAGGCCCAAGTGATTTGGATATTAAAACAAATTGAGGATAAGTGAACAGGACTTGGTTTCAATTATTGTACAAAAAAAAAAATTAGAAAGTTGTAGCTAGCTTTCCTTGCCCTAAAAATATGCTGGTGAGCTCAGGCATGTTTACTGTCACAACACATTGTTGAGGAAATGAAAATCTGAATCTAGCAGCATCTATCCACTGGTAAATTACAAAGTATGATTAGCTTGTGATGAAGTAATGAAGTATCCCTAAGTCATTCATTCAGCCAAGACATTTGGAGCTCCCTAAACAAAACTAAAATCATAACATGATAGAAAATCACAATGTAGATAACTCGAGGAAGAAAATGAAAGATGAAGTGATGACCAGCCTCTGTCGTACAAAGAAGCTTTCTTATTTTAAATTGCAGCAAAATTCCTCTTTACTAAGAGTTGTATGAAATCATTTCTTTAAGTTAGAGTGTCTTTTATCCAAAATCGTATTACCTTTTATGAGCTTTGGAATGCCCAGGCAATGTAATGTTCTAGTTTTATTTCTGGATTAAAAAAAATAAGGCAGTGGAACATTCATTCAGATTAAGTTCTCGGACTTTATTGTAAAGCAGATCAAGGTTTGGATCCTGGCTCTGCACTTAAAGCTGAGAGGCTTGGAGCAAAGAACAAACATGTCTCCAGAGCGCTCATCTCTAAGCTAAGACAATAATATCCTCCACCTCGTAGAGATGTGAGGATTAACTGCAATGATGCATGAACACTAAACGACCTTGACTGGCGTTATTACTTATTGTTGCTGTTATAAATTATCTCCATTTCACAGAGGATGACATTCAGGCACAGAGAAGTAAATAGCTGGCCAATTCCCACACAACTAGGTAGTGATAGAGCCACGCCGTCCAATTTAAAATATACTTTGAAAAATGTTAACTAGAGTAATGCCCTCATGGAACAACCTGTAAATATCCATACCAAAAAAGTATGCATTTGGAACAAATATTGTGCTCTAAGGAATTAAAATTGCAAAACGTAAATAATGTGGTTCCAGAGTCTACATTCTTTTTTTTTTTTTTTTTTTTTGAGACGGAGTCTCGCTTTGTCGCCCAGGCTGGAGTGCAGTGGCCGGATCTCAGCTCACTGCAAGCTCCGCCTCCCGGGTTTACGCCATTCTCCTGCCTCAGCCTCCCGAGTAGCTGGGACTACAGGCGCCCACCACCTCGCCCGGCTAGTTTTTTTACATTTTTTAGTAGAGACGGGGTTTCACTGTGTTAGCCAGGATGGTCTCGATCTCCTGACCTCTTGATCCACCCACCTCTGCCTCCCAAAGTGCTGGGATTACAGGCTTGAGCCACCGCGCCCGGCCTAGAGTCTACATTCTTAACATCCTCTTAGCATTTTTAATATTCTATAATTTCTAGAGTTTATAATAAGAAATTCTAAGTGTGTTAAATTCACACAGCTTTTTGCAGCTGATAAAAGTTTACACATATGCCATCTTATGTTAGCATTACTGGTCTGGAAGAAGCCAAAGCGAAGGTAATTATTGTTCCTCTCTTACACTTGAGGACACTGAGGCTCAGAGGGTTAATGCCCTGCAGAAGGATACCATACTGATAAGTAGCAAACTGGAGACTCACCCCTACATCCTGACTTCCCACTCAGCGTTATCTGCCAGAAAACATGTTCACGGTACCCAAAATATACTGAACTTTGGAGATGATCACACCTAAGAAAAAAAACAAGTCCCTATCTTCAAGGCGGGGAGGGCTCAAAATGTCACAGACAGCATTTTCCTCTTAGGAAAGTTATTAGTAATTAACAAGCTTCATAATGAGATGTTATGACATGGTAGGTAAATTACTCCAGAAGCAGTAGAAGGAAACACATGTCACAATCTACAAGTCCTGGCCAACGCTAAGGATTCACTTGGAAGGTTAACTAAGATAGAGCTCATTGTACTGTATTAGATATCAGAGTATTTTGTCTTCTTGAAGGTAAAACCTTGGTGACTGATATTATCATCATTCGAGGGCAAGAAGAGAGATCTGATATACAGACCATGAGGCACTTTGAAAACCCTAGACATACAATGCTTTTCACCTTGACATTTCCCATTCTCTAGTGATCCGTCTACCCAGCCTTTTTAGGTAAAAAAAAAAAAAAAAAAAAAAAAAGATGATAGAATGCTGCTTCATGGGTCAAACCACGGTCTCTGCTGGTATTTCAATACTGCATCATTATCAACAGGATACGTAAATCACTCACATCTTATGCATTTAGGCAAATGGGGAATTTTGCTTAGAATTTCAGACTGTGCCCAAAAGTAATGATGTTCAATGCACTGATTTCTGTGCCAAGCCTAGTGGCTGGAACATTGGCTTGGATGCATACACACAGCTCAGCAAGATGGTTGGCAAAGACAGTTGGAAGAGAACGCAGTGCTTTTTATTCTTATTTCTGTTTCATGAACAAGAAAATCACATGCCAGCCTGAGAGACAAGCCACTTCTGTGAGTTTACGTCCGTTTCGAGGTAGCACTATCTTCTACTGGATAAAAATTGAACCTAGCAGAAAGATACACCTTTGGAAACCATGGAGACTTCAGTTTGGGCATTTTGATCAGATCTTTGCTCTCAGACAGAGCTGTAAGTGGCAAGAAGCTGGAGGAATTCTTTGAGATCCTTTAAAGAGAACTTGTTCTTGAACTGTGATGGAAAAGTTTGCTCTAACTGCACAGAGGATAAAATACACTAAAACTGGCCGGGCGCGGTGGCTCAAGCCTGTAATCCCAGCACTTTGGGAGGCCGAGACGGGCGGATCACGAGGTCAGGAGATCGAGACCATCCTGGCTAACACAGTGAAACCCCGTCTCTACTAAAAAATGTAAAAAAACTAGCCGGGCGAGGTGGCGGGCGCCTGTAGTTCCAGCTACTCGGGAGGCTGAGGCAGGAGAATGGCGTAAACCCGGGAGGCGGAGCTTGCAGTGAGCTGAGATCCGGCCACTGCACTCCAGCCTGGGCGGCAGAGTGAGACTCCGTCTCAAAAAAAAAAAAAAAAAAAATACACTAAAACTGTGAGCATGGAAAGAGTAATTTGCCCATCTGCAGACCCAAGGCTTCTATTTCTATAAAGTATTTTTAGGCTGTGTAAATACATCCTACATCTTACTCAGTTATTGCAATCAGCATTTCCCTAACAACAGACAAATGTGATAGGAGACTTTTCAGGAAAACACCAGGCTGACATGGTGGTTCACGCCTGTAATCCCAGCATTTTGGAAGGCTGAGGCTGGCAGATCATTTGAGCACACAAGTTCGAGACCAGCCTGGGCACCATGGTGAAACCCTGTCTCAGCTACTCCAGAGACTGAGACAAGAGAATCACTTGAACCCAGGAGGCGGAGGTTGCAGTGAGCCGAGATCGCTCCATTGCACTCCAGCCTGGGCAGCAAGAACAAAACTCCATCTCAAAAAAAAAAGGAAAACAAAATATCTGGAGAAGAGATAGGCTTAGGATTCAGTATTCTAAGCTCACAAAACCAGTTTGTAGTCATGGATATCTTTGTGCTTGTTAATAAATCATTGTCAGGGGTATATGTATGTCTGTCAAATGTTGGTGGTCAATATTTTCAGGAAATTGAGTGTTTATAGGATTTAATTCATCATGCCTTACATATACTGGGTACTCGATAACTATTTATTAATTCAATTTGATTGATCTAACTTAAAATATACTTTGAAAAATGAATAGAGTAATGCCCTCATGGAACAACCAGTAAACATCCACACCAAAAAAAAGTATGCATTTGGACCAAATATTGTGCTCTAAGGAATTAAAATTGCAAAGTAAATTAATCCCTTAAAGATTTATATGAATAATTTTAACTCCTTGAATGGTACCTTTTCAAATCCAGTCTAAAATGTCCAATATGTTTGCAATCTGATGTAATCCAACGAACTTTAATAAGCAAAATAGTTCTTCCCAGTAGAACCAAAACCCAGCTATTCCATTTTTGTAACCTTCTGTGTAAAGGAATGGGCTGAACTAATTTTTTCTGAATTTTTTATATTTAATCAACATCATCATTGCCAAAGAAAACCACTTTTCAGAAGTCTCTGTATCCTGGTTTATAACTTATAATCAAAAACTGGAATTTTGCATCTGATGGGCTTTAGTGTGTAACGTTATACTGTCATATTTTTTATGCTATAGTTAAAAGTAAGAGATAGTTTCCATTATAAAAATTTTCCCATAGTCAGATTACCCAGCAAAAAACATTTTTCTATAAAAATGGTCTTTATAATCCATAAGCTAGAAATTATTGTGGGTAATTTTTTAAAGAACATCAAAAAAGTTTTGGTAAGTCTAGTAGCATCAGTTGGCTTTAGGTACATGTACAGGATAAGGCAGTATGATAATAATGTCCCACGCAAACAAGGAAATCACTTAACAACAACAAAAAAAGGCTTGAGGCCTGAAACTCTGACAACTTACTTATCTTTACCCAGTTGGGGCTACATGGATTGATTTCGGCTACAGCCTGTTCCAAGCAGCAGGAAGAAATGGAAATGGGGCATAATATAACACCCAAAATCATCCAGTAAGCTTGAAATATCACAGATATGTCACCATGGATCTTAGAAAGATACACCTTAGCTCTGGTTTTAGACCCTTGATCCTCCAGAAGGTGAAGATGCTGGGAAATTTGAGCTGCCCTGACAGGGTAAGGCAACCCTCTATGACCTTCCCAAAGCCCTGCTGTGCCGGTGTCTCAGAGGTCAGCACACTTCACCCTGAACTGTGAGCTTCCTTTAATTGCAGACTTCACTTTCATTTTCCTTTGGGTCCTGGTTGGGGAACTTCTCTGTTCTGTTCTGAAAACTGGACACTACCCAAATGTCACCCATGGGGAATTTGTTCAATCAAACGTGTTAGATCCAAACAATAGAGGATCTTCTGCCTTTAAAAAGAATGGTTTAGATTGATACATACAGACAAAAGATCCAAGGTGTATTATTAAGTTTTAAAAAAGAAAAAGCCCTTTATTTCTTTCTCTTGTCTGATTGCTCTGGCTAGGACTTCCAATACTATGTTGAAGAGGAGTAGTGAGAGTGGGCATCGTTGTCTTGTTCCAGTTCTCAGAGGGAATGCTTTCAGCTTTTCCCTACTCAGTGTTATGTTGGCCGTGGGTTTGTCACAATAAAATAATGCTTTTATTACATTGAGGTATGTCCCTTAAATGCCAGTTTTGCTCAGCATTTTAATCCTAAATGGATGCTCAATTTTGTCAAATGCTTTTTCCACATCTATTGAGATGATCATGTGATTTTTGTTTTTAATTTTGTTTATGTAGTATATCACATTTAATGACTTGCATATGTTAAACCATCCCTGCATCCCTGGTATGAAAACCACTTGATCATGGTGGATTATCTTTTTGATATGTTGTTGAATTCAATTAGCTACTATGTTGTTAAGGATCTTAGCATCTATGTTCATCAGGGATATTGGTCTATAGTTTTCTTTTTTGGTTTCAGCATTTGCAGCGACCTGGATGAAACTGGAGACTATTATTCTAAGTGAAGTAACTCGGGAATGGAAAACCAAACATTGATGTTCTCGCTGATATATGGGCGCTAAGCTATGGGGATGCAAAGGCATAAGAATGATACAATGGACTTTGGGGACCTGGGGGGAAGGGTGGAAAGGTGACGAGGAATAAGACTACAAATATGGTGTGGTGTATACTGCTCAGATGATGGGTACACCAAAATCTCACAAATCACCGCTAAAAAAACTTACTCATGTAACCAAATACCACCAGTACCCCAATAACCTATGAAGAAGAAAAAAAAGAAAAGGCAAGTTGCTGTAAAAAGTTGTAAATCTGTATGTATGTATGTGCTAATATATGCATGGAGGAAAAATCTGCTGGAAGCTACACTAAAGGATGAATGGTGGTCATCTACAGGCAATTTATGACAAAAAAGAAAGAAAATAACTTTCATTTTTATTTGATACATTCTTTTCATTTAAAAATTATTGTGTATAAATTTTGTAATAAGAAAAAATATTGTTTATAAGATAATGAAAAAAGATTAATAAAAACTTTAAGATGTTTTATAATAAACATGCTAAAGTGAATCAAGTCTGAAAAAATGGTTGAACCCCCATTCAACCATTTAGAAATTTAGAAATCCATGAGCTGCTAAAATTGGATGAAAATGTTTATGTGCATGTGCATTTTCTGGAAAGAAGCTCCATACTTTCTATGAGATTCTCAAAGGAGTCTGGGACCCAAAAGAAGGTCATGAACTATGACTCTAGCCAAAACCAAGATAGTTATTCCATCCCTCCATTTGTTTTTATTATCATTTTATCATGAAACATTTTATTACTAATTTCATAGTGCTCACCAAAGGTAAAGTCTATGCAAAGCATAAAAGCTGTGGTTCTTAGTCTTGCCCTGATTTAAAGGGGTTCCCATTGACTTAGGAGCAGTCCTGGCACACAAGAAACCATATATGACTGTTCTTGGTAAAAGAAAACTCCTAACAGGCACTAAAAGCCTGTAATCATTCAGGACTTGAGGATAGTTGTCCAAGACACAGACAGTCCTATTTTCTCTATAGAGATGGTTGATTTATGAAACGATGGATGGGGGTTAGACGAGTGGGGAGGGGCAGAGAAAAAGAAGTCATGTTTGCACTTGAATTAGGGGAACAGAGTTGAGTGAGTTGGGTTAATTTAATCAGTAAAACAAGATTCAATACATTATCTATCAACCTTAAATTGTTTGAAAGAATCTTTAATCACAAAAGTGCATTTAAGTATACAGCAAAATGCCTGACACTATGCTCTATATTAATAGAGCATAAATATTAGGCAGCAAAACTGCCTAAATTGGTGTTAAGATTTAGGTAAAAACTTAGCTTCTGATGACTTGTAAACTGAATATTCCCAAATCCCTAGGAATTACATGAGTCCACAGAACGCTTTACCACTTCTACCTTGACTCCTTTGACATTCTCCAGAATCAGGTCTAGTACAGAGTTTAAGATCAATAACAATTTGTGATTTAAGTGAGGAGTCATGAGCTATACCTGCACTGGCAAAATGAGGGACATTATGGGTGAAAATTAGGACTAATACTCCACTTTCCAGGTGGTTTATCACTGTAAAAATAGGTGAATTGTGAATTTAGTAGCACTTGAAATGTCAGATATCCCAGAATTCTGGTGCTGACGTTACTTAACTGCACAAGTTTTACAGGCCAAGAAATTGAAGGGGTTCACATAATCCACCAAAGCCCATTGCTAACCACCATCACCTAATCGTATTGATATCTGCCATATGCAAAGCATAGTATTAGGCCCTATACAAAACAGAAATGGGCTCTCCAGGAGTTTTACAGTTTGTCTAGAAAAATAAGATGTATACCATGAAGACAAGCAATTTATAATAAAATGTCAAAATGATGACAGGTAAAGACAATTCCATACTATTGGAATGAAATAACATACAGAAGTCGTATCTCCAGGAGTGATCATGAAGAAGTAGTAGTTCAAATGAAATCTTACAGGAGTTAGATTTTGATGGTCAGTGTACAGTATGGGTAGATTTACAAACTATGGCAACATTATGGCCAAAATTTGGATGGTAGAAACACAAGAGTAGGCTGATAAGAGACTGAGAGGTACAGAATGAGTAAACAAGGTAGGCTGAATGGTCTAGTCTTGAGTAAGACAAGCCTGAAAAGTCAATAAAAAAACTTATTGAGCTCTTATTCTATTTAAGGCACTCTAAATGCATTAGTTGATCGAGCCCTCACATGAAGTAAGTACCTCTAGTCCATAAGCAAGGAAACTGAGGCACAAAAATGTTACATGGCTTGCCTTCATTTCAACCAGCTAGTTAGTGGTGGAGCCAAGATTCAAACCCCAGGCAAATCTCACCCCAGGCAAAGAGTCACCACATTATTCTGGCACAAAAGTAGAGCCCCTCAACAGCCAAGCTTAGGAATTTGATATTCAGCATCAGGTATAAAGATTGGGAATGAGGTGATAATCCACTGATAATGCTTATATGCATGGTTCATCACTACTCAGAATCCTCCTTTAAAAGCATTGCATTATCTGATGATATTCCCAACAATGTTCACTGATAGTGCTGTTTATTCACTGATAAGTCCCATGACTACAGTATTGAGTTAGATATTATAAAGTGCTTAGTCAAATCTTTATTGGGAGAGTCCATTGTGGTGACATTCCATCACCACACCTTTTAATCCTAAAGACTTAATTTTACCTGTTATTCACCTATCACTTCTGCTAGAAATACAACTCATGATAACAAACAGAGCAAAGTATATTTATTTTCACATGTTCCCTGAACATATATGACCTTCCTGGAAGGAAAGCCACTCTTGTCAAATAAGACATTCATCCCTTAAAAACTAATTTCTCCATCGTAGGTTCAGGTCTTAAAAATCAGTTGGGTTCCTCAGTTACAGATGTACAGGACATTACATCTGGACTCTCCTAGGAGGGCAGGGGTGAACTCTTCCTCTGAATATCCACAGTAGCCAAATGACTCCTTCTCCCATTGTGGAAAACCACAGTTGACTGTCTCCTAATGATTTACTGCCCAACCCCCAGCCCACAAATCAAAGAATTGGGTTTAGTGAGAAATAAGAATGGTGGCCAGTGGCTACAAGAAGCGGAGGGAATGTTTCAGTTTATTTTCTTAAGCCAATTAATGATGAAACGGCATGGAGGGAAAGAAAGACACAACATGGTCATAAAAGACTATTTTTCCAGATAAATGGCCAGATATCAGATTCTGTAATAAGTACTTCCACCTATCAAAACACACACACACACACACACACACACATTAACACACACATAATATTAAGAAAATATAGATCTTAAAACACAAAGTAATATTCAGAAACCCTTATGGATATCACCATAAAATGAAACTTCGAAGGACCCTTGGAAATCAACGAATCTGGACATTGCAAACCCTGCAAACTATATATTGCAGGCAGAGGTGTTTGGTTGGGCCTGCGGAATTTTTTAAAATTGAATCAACATTTTATAAAGTAGAGAAAAATTACATAAAAACCCAGATTTGTGGCTTCTCTTAAAAAGTAGAAGACCTGGCGACCCTGAACCCCCTTGCCCAAATGGTAACAGTGAGCTGTAGCTGAAAAGAAGCTGCTGCCTTTAGAGGAGGCTTGAACTGCCAGTTTCCCACCATCTCCACCACTCCCTCTTGTTCTGAAATACAAAGACTAGGTATCGAAAAATTCAATAAAAATAGGAGAGAGCTTAAGGCTTGCACCCACCTTGCTTCACTAATTTATGGTACCTGCAAATCTACAAGCTCTGCTCTAGTCCAATCCATTCATTTAAAGAGAAGCAACCCAGCCACAGTAGTAAAGTGACTTATAAACTCATTCCATTAAAAGTCACATTTTCATTCAGGAGGGCGTATTGTCTAATGACAACTAGAGATTATGCAAAACTAAATTTGGGCTGTGTAGCTATACAATGCCACAATCTGTGGCGAAAAGTTGAAATCTCAATCATTTTATTTACACATTCCCCTCACCCCCACTCCAAATAAAGGGCAAAGGAAGATGCTCAAGTTTTCAGAACAAATTTCCTGCCTAGTTTGGCTTGGTACGGACAGTTTTCATATGCCCAAATTTTAGATATGACTTCCTTTCATTCTGAGGGCATAATTTATTGAGAAGACATACAAAGTGCTTACTGTAGACATGCAAATACTTTTACGAAGGAAACTGGATAAAAACATTGAACAGGAGGGGAAAAAAGGGTGTTTCTTCTTCAGAAAATTTAACTGATAAATTATAAGGAAACTGAAACTGACTAAGATTTATTCAGTGATTGCATGTGCCTTAGGTACTTTGCACACATTATACCAATTAACTCTCAGAGTAGCCCAAGGAGGGTAGTATTATTACTCCCGCTTCACAAGTAAAGATGCTAGGCCTCAGAGGCATTCAGTAATTTGAAAAGGACCTGACTTTTCAATCAGAGATCATGCGCATATTCAAACACTGATGTGTACGTTTATAATGCTTATGAGAGTAGGGAACATGGTTTGCCCATGCACAGGGCCTAGCACATCGATATTTGTTGTGTAAGCCTGCCCATCGCCAAAGCCCAAAAACTGCTATGTACAAGCACTTTCATTCATAAATGTCATCATTTGAACAACCTTGACATATACAACTAATTCATTTAGGCAGGTTCTTGAACAAGGTTTAGGAAACGTTGGTTCTTTATGTTGTGTACTTAATGATCCCTACACACGTGTTTACTAAGGTAATAAAATCTCTTTTCTAAATAAATTTCTCATTTAGAATTGTTATAAAAGTCAATAGTCAAGAATTTGGCTGAATTTACTAGCCAAAAGCATGTTTGCTAATGAATAAGAATAACAACTAATATCAAAATAAGAATTAATTCAAGAATGTGCGATTTTGAAGAGTCAGGAATTTGATTAAAAATTCAGTTCCCTTTTTTTTCTATAATGAACAGTTCTTTAACCACAAAACAGCTTTTATAATAATGCCGACGAGTATGGTTCCAAGCAAAACACTCCCCCATTTTAATCATGGTTATTATTTTTGAAAATGAAAATGGCTGAGGTCGTTGTAATCTATTTTAGGGTTTGCATGGGTTGATGGTATTTTTGTCTTGGCTTTGAGTTCTCCACATTACCCACTAAATGTTATGGGTTTTGCTGTGTGCCCTTTCAAATCCCATTCTTTCTAATAACGTTATACTTTATACACATAAATTAGAGTAAATTCCACTTTCTTTCCTAACAACTCCAGATGTGGTCCACACTTTCAAAAGGACTAGAACTTGCCTTTAAAAAAAAATTCAGTATGTACTTCTTAGAACAACTATGTTTCCGTATAGATAAAAATGCTGTATGGATATTTAAACGCTAAGTAATTAGTAAAACCATAGGACTTGTGGTTTTTTCACCAAAGTGAAATATGAAGATAATATCTGTATATGTACTTCTTCCAACTTACAAGGACACACACAGATAAAAAAGTGCCTAGAAACAAAACCATCTGGGCAGAGTTCTAGACCTACTGATACCAATAGGGAAGGGGGGGTCTGTATTCAGACAACCATTTAGGACACATCAGTGAAGCTCTCTGTCCGCTGTAGACCCAGTAGACAAAATTATCAAATATCTAAATGTACTAAAGTTACACAGTCAAGGCTCCCTTTAGACGCAGTTAATATTTCACTGACTTTCCGAACTAAGTTGGGGTTTTTATTATAATTCACTATGAGGTCACACAGAACAGCCCACAATCCCTCTAAGTAGCCCCTACACAGCCACACGTAGGAGAATGGCTTCACAATACATACAAATTGTGGAGATCTGGTTATTAAAATGCCTTGAGATCTATTTGTTTATTTTCTTAAAATCAACTTGCAAGGCCAATGTAATAAGATGCTGTAGCTTTTATGAAAGAGGTGAAATAATTTTAAACACAGACACACAATGAGTTTATTTATTTAGAAACTTGTTAAATAGAGTCTGGGAATTCAAATATTCAATGTTGACATTGTACAGAATTGGCAAGAAGCCAGAACCCAGTCTCCAGAGGGACCCACTGGACAAGGAATTCAGGCCTTTCTCTCCTCCCACTTGAGCTAAATAGGTAGAAGCCATTAGTTATACCCACAGCAATATCTGAACCACACTCAAATAAGCTGCCCCAGCCAGGGCACTTCAAAGGAGGCTAAGTGTGTTTAGGTTTTTAGTGCTGAACTAGAGCAATATGTCACACTTTTGAAAGAGTCTTGTAAACAGTTTCTTCCCTATGTAGAGACATCTCTGAAGTTTCTTGTATGGCATGTAGTAAGCAAAGGTAATTAACAAGGATTATACTTTTTTCATTTCCTGGAGGGGCTGGGTAGGATAATACCAATCTGTGTGCAAACTAAGGATCTGAAAGAACTACACCATTTCTCTCTTCCGGTCTCCCTCTCTGGTTTTCTGATCGATTTGTCTCTCTCCTCTTTATCCTCTTCCTCACACTTTTTCTCACTATACAGCCAATCTCCTTGAAAATTCCCTGGTAAACTCTGAAGGCCAGAAGAGTGGGAAGGGGGAAATCTAATTTTAGAAAGAAGACAGTGGCTAGTGGAGTGGGGAAGTAGGGAGGGAACTAATGATTTATCCTGGGCCGTCCAGGAGAAAAGAAAAGCAGACCCTACAGACCATTTTAGAAAATGCCTAGACAGCGGCTTCCAGCGGAAGAAGGGTTAACCGTCACTCCAAAAAAATGTATCTGGCATCATCAGAGTGTAACTGTTCCCTCCCGACCCATCTCTTCCCCAAACCCATTCTCCCTTGCTCTACGAGGCTGGGAAGGAGCCTGTCCCAACGGGGAGAGTGAATGAGTGAGTGTGTGTCTGCCCTCTGCACAAGAGTGTCCCTCGTCTTCCTGAAGCCAAGACGTGTGTGGGTGAGCACGCGCATGTGTAGGTGTGAGTTTACACTGTCAATGTAAACCCAGCTCCGAGGGAAGCAGCGCGCCAGGCACGCAGCCCCTCTGAGACTGGAGAGGCGAAGAAGAGTTCTGGCCAAACCTTGGAGCCCTGAGCTGAGCAGCCTGAGGAGCGAGGTGTAGGGGGCCGTCTGAGTGAGCAACTGCCTCCCATCTCACTGGGGCTTCCCCAGCCCCACCCCCACGTCCATCTGGGGCCACTTCCCCGGCACCAGACGGTTTTGAGATGAAGCGTGGGAGGGCTCAGCTCTTGGGAAAAGGGCTCTGGGTGCCTTGGGAACAGGGAAAAAGCCGGTGACCAGGAGATGACAAGTCAAGTTTCTCCATCTCACCGCCCGCTTCCAGCGGAGGCAACGCGCAGGGGGGTGCCAGGAGAGAGGGGGGTGAGCCGGGCGTGCCGGGGGCAACTCCGCTCTCTTGTCCTTCTAGCCAGGGGGGATGGAGCCGGGCGTCCCCCCTTCCTGCCCCAGGTCACGACTGCAGCCTTGGACAACCTAGCCCCAACTTACAAAAATAAAATAAACTCCCAAACAGTAGTAACATGTTTAAAGAGAAATTGCTTACGACTCCTTACCTTCAATTCCAAAAAAAAAAAAAAAAAAAAGAGAGAGAGAGGAAAGAAAGAAAGAAAGAAAGAAAGAAAGAAAGAAAGAAAGAAAGAAAGAAAGAAGAAAAACCAAAATTCGTGGAATGACATGTTAATTTCTAGTCTTACACGTTGAATGTCTGTCCCTGCAGGAAGCCGGCCCCAGGGCTTAGGGGAGGCCTTGGCTCAGAAAGCCTGGAAGCTGGGCTACCCGGCAAAAGTCACACTCACTCACACTCATACATACACACACTCACATGCACTCTATAGCCAATACCTACGACTCTGCAGTCCCTACAAATAAAAAAAGAAGCCTTGCTTTTTAGCCTTTCTGCCTCTACAGCTAATGAACCGTTGCCTTCCACAGTGCTGGAGATGAGGGAAGAATGAAAAGCGTAATTAACCTTCCCCTAAACACAGATTTTTTTTTTTTTTTTTTTTTTTTTTGGCAAAACACATCAAAATACTGCAAGAAGACTGTGCTCCAAGTGCCAAATGCAATAAAGAAGCCCTAAGCCAGGGTAATGGTCAAGTAATGGCAAATAAACCGCCTTCCTAGAAGGGGCCTCGGCCTCCATTGGGAGAAGGATTTTCCTCCTCAGAAGCCATCTGAAATAAACAAATAAACGTATTTTTTAAAACAAAGCTCTGTTTTCGTCTGAGTTTCTTAAGGATGAAGGAAAACCCAAGTAGGTGGGCATACAGAGAGTGAATGCCTGAATCTGGGTGTTGTGTTTGTTGTTGTCGGGAGGTTGTTTTGTTTTGTTTATCTTAGGTACTGGGCTGACAAGGTGAGTAGTTTAAGGACGGGAGAAAGGGTTGGCATCTACCTTAGCTACTTCAGGGCCTTTTTTTAAACAGAGAGCAAGTGTAGAAGCAACAAGTGCCCCCCTCCCCGCGGTCTTGCTAATCGCATCGCCTTTTGTGACTTTATGAGACTTCTGGGGGGCCGGTAGCTAAGGGAGTTACTGGATGCAACTCGTTCTCTGCTGTGACTGAATTCCCGCGCGTTGTCACTTTGGGGAAGTAAGGTAAGTGTGGCTTCGCTGTTTCAGGCTTTAGACATGCTGGGCAGACCCAACCTGCGCTTCCTTTCCATCCGTCAGGACCATAGCAACTGGCATTTCAGGCACGGCCCAGGTGCTATCCTAACTGCCCGAGAAAATGGCTGGGAAGTCTCCCCGCGCTGCCAGAGTCGGCTTGGCTTTTAGTTTTCTTTTCTTAAAGATGGAAATAAAATTCAGGGGCGTTAGGCACTGCAAATGTCAATCTTCCTGCCTTTTATTTTATTTTTAATTAAATTTTTTAATCTTCCCAAATGACTTACAACGAATTTATTGGTTTCAACTATTGTATTAAAAACAAGCCCTACAAGTTGGAAACTGTGTTGTGCATTCAATCTCGGTGTAGATTCAGCAGGTATTTTCAGGGTCCGTGGTCTCTGGTCTAGGTCCATGGGCTCCTGCACTGTAGCCAAGGCCAAATCAGGACTTAAGACCACCAAAGAAATTTACAAAAGACAAAAAGAACTACAAGCTGACGAGAAAACAACTATTTATATGTAATTTGTTTCCATTGTAATGGTTTTTTTTTTACCACAATAAAAGTAGTTTTGTTTTTTAAAGTATTGTGGTAACAACGCCCCTTCTAAACCCTGAAAAAGGAAAACTGGTGCAGAGCAGTGAAGTTTTCGTTGGATGATTGCACCGCAGGGGTCACCAACCATCTCCGCCACGCGCTACTGGGGGAAGGAAATCGCGCTTTAAAATACAAAAATCTGTAGTTTTAATATGATTTCCTTTATTACCCAGATTGTAACTGAAGAATTGCAACGCAGTGCTTCTGTCTGAGAAAGGCAGCTGCGGCAGCAACAGCTGGAGCAGTGCAAGCGGGAATCTGAGGCTCAGTAAAAGTTTGTAAGAGTTGAGATCTAGCTATCGGAAAGCGGCAGCGGCATCTTTAGGGACCCTGGGGACAAAATAAATGGGTCTCCCACCAGTTGAATGACAAGTATCATCAGATCGGAAACGAGGCTCAGTTTCTGGATGTTGAGTGGACTGTGCGTGCAGGAATATTTTAAGACGGCATCGTATGTCTTGCTTGGCAATTAAAATAGTTTAAAAAGCTGCTCAAGAAAATTCGAAGGGTTTTGTTTTCTGCTTTCACTTCGGAAGTTATGGGGCAGTGAGTTGCGGCGCGAAGCCTTAAGCTTTCATTTCACAACTTAGGCATGGTTGAAAAGGGCTACCCACCCCCACCAACCACCCCACTCCCGCTAACTCCCCCCCCCCCACACACACACACTCTCTCCCCCAACCTTTAGTCCAAATCGAAGCCCGCAAACCTCAAGTATATGTACATTTATTTCTCTTCAGATGAAAATAAAGACATCGGCCTCATTTAAAAGTAAACAGGGAAAACAGTTCCACCGGCGCCCTTTGACACTGCAGCAGCTAGTGTAAAGAACAATACCCAAAAGAGAAACAGATGGACTGATGACCCAGAGACCCCTATATTTAGGTTGATTTCTCAGACCCAGGGGAAAGGAAATGTATTGGGGAGTGTACGAGTGCTTGGGTGAGGAATGGACAAAGCACTGGAAAGGCGCCTGGGATGACAGCATCTCGCCGGGCTACACCGCCGACTCCACTGCCCGCGAAGCCGAGCCTGCCGAGGTGCCGCCGACTTTCCGGGCTGCTGCAGGGACGCAGCGAGCAGGGAGGCGTGGATACGATACCTACCGTACTTGGTTCTAATGTTCGAGGGTCGCGCGGGGGGAGACAGGGATTTCACTGGGGAGAAGCATCCCACCCACTTCCCATCTCTCATTTTGCCTTCCGTAAGCAACACAATTAGAGAGTTCTGTTTTCGGCGAGTGCGAGTGTGGGAGAGCGAACGGCGGCCTGTCCACTCCCGAGGCAGCTCCAGCCCCGCGTATTGACACCTCAAGGAGGAGCGCTCCGAGATACTTCGGGGCTCGGCGCCGCTGAGTCCCCTTCAACTCGAAGTAGAAGCATTTGGACAAACGCAGCCCTGTCGCCTACAGTCCTGGCGGAGCATCACAACGTGTGGGAAAGTGTGGGCCCCGCCGGCAAAGCCAGGCGAGTCATCCAACACTTTTGCTGTAAGAGTGGGGGATGGGTGTCCCACCGCCCCCGCCCCAAACCCCTTCGCCCACATCCCGCCAGACCAAGGCCGCTCCGCGCCGGGCAGGCAGGGGGCGCCGGGGAGGGTTATTGACCCTGGACCCAGGCTGCATCCAGACCAAGCGCGGGAGGCTGCGCTGCGCCCTCTCCGCGGCCCAACGCTTTTGCAGCTCGCCCCCTGGGGGTTGCTCGGCGCCCAGCCAGTCCGAGGTGCGCGGGTCGCAGCGCGCCCTCTCTGCCTCCTGCTCCTAGGCTGCCGCCGCTGGCTGTGTGCCCTCCATTCCTAGCTCTCCGAGCGCTCGCTGGGCCTATTATCTCCCCACCTCCGAGCGCTCGCTGGGCCTCTTCTCTCCCCACCTGCACATGGCTCTGCAGAGCCGGTAGTTCTGACCTGCCGGTGCCCCCCGCCCCAGCCCGCGATCACAGCCCCCATCTTGGTGTCCCACATCCCCGCCGCAGTCCTCCCGCCGCGCAGCGCCGCGCGGGAGAGCATGGCCGAGCGCACAGCGCCCACTACCGCAGCCGCTGCTCGGCGCAGTCCACCCGACCGCCCGCGCAACTTCCAGCGGCCGCCCCGCAACTTTTCCCAACTCCACCACAGCCGCCCGCCGCCGCCGCCACTGTGGCTTTCTCTGAGCCTGCTACCCTGCCCAAACCCCAGAAACAAACGGAGGCTCGAAAGGGCTCCTTTCTCCTGCCCGGCCCCCCCATCCCCCGCGCCCCCCTCCTCCCACACCCGGGACTAGCTGGTTGGCCAGAGGCAACTCTCCCCCGCCTGGGGGGAAGGGGAGGGGAGGGGGAGACTTTCTCCTCTTCTCTTCCCCCCCACCCCACCCCTTCGCGCTCACTCTCGCGCTCTCTCCTCCCTCCCACCCCTAGTCTTTGCTACCCCCACCCCCACCCCCACCCCGGGGTTGCCACAGCTGGTCGGTGCGCGGGGCTGAGGGCTGCCCAGGCTCCTCCGACGCCCAACCCGGGAGCGAGAGCACGGGCGACCGGGGGCAGAGGCTGGAACCGGCAGGTTGCTGGGGCTGCGCTGCGCCTGCCCTCCACCCGGGGCCCCGGCCCTAGAGGCAGCCCGCGCTCCCTCCCGGAGCGCTAGAGACAGATATGCAAGATGGCAGAGGAGGGGGAAAAGCCAATAGAAAAGGGATATTGCACCTACTTGTGGCCAGTTTCCTTGCCCTGCCTTTGGATCTCATGCTGTGCCCAGTCCTGCAGCCGCTGGTGTGTGGTTGGGGCTTTTTTTTCTTGGATCCTTTCCTTCTTTTGCTCTCCCTCTCGCTCCCTCCCTCTCTCCTCTCTCTCTCTCTCTCTCTCTGTCTCTCTCTCTCTCTCTCTCTCTCTCTCCTGTTTCTCTCTCTCTCTCCTGTTTCTCTCTCTCTCTCCTGTTTCTCTCTCTGTGTCTCTCTCTCTTCCACAGAGTCACTCTCTGTCTTTTCTTCTTTCACTCTCTCTCCCTCCCTCTCTCCCTTTCTCTCAATCCACACTCGCTATCTCTCCAGCATTGTCAGTTTGGACACCTTCGCACATGCGCGCTAGACGCCCCTCCAACATCTCAGCGCCGCCAAAAAAAGTTTGGAGCGATTTATCACTTTGATTTGGAGATCTTGTCAGATGGCAATCGCCGAGGAGGCGGAGAAAGGGAGCCGCGGGGAGGGCGGCGGGGGGCGGGGAGCGAACGCAGGGAGCCAGAGGGGAGCAGACACCTCGCCCAAAAAAAGGGGAGGGGGGAATTGAAAAGGCTTGGGCAGAGGATTGATTCCGTGTTAGAATCACCAATAAGCTTGTATCATGATTATTGTTATTGTTTTTCCCACTATAAATTGCAGACATTTTTCTATACCATCTATAAGGAAAGCAAGAAGCGAGGGGGGAAAAAAAACTTTAAAAACATTTTTTAAAAACCCTTCTGTTAAAGAACTAGAAGGGCTGGACCCTCGGCTAATAATCCAGGAGAAAGTGGGAATCATCCTGAACTTGAGAAATCTACTGCTGCCGCTGCTACTGCTACTGAAGCTATTGCGGCTTCCGCTTTCAGGGTTGTAAGCAGAATAAATAACTGGTTTTTTCCTCGATTTTAGCTGTAATACCAATGTTTGCTGCCATCCTTGGGACATTTCAGTATTATTTCCCTACCAACTAGTAATGATCACCCTTGATTCCCGGGTCCGGGCCAGCGCGGGCATTTGACATCCAAGACCTCCTGCTTTCCCAAAGGTCGGCTGTCACCTTCCGGCCTCCCCCACCGCTGCCCCGGTCGCCTCCCGATGCAGCTCAGCCTGCCTGCCATTTTCACTCACTCGCTTAAACCTACAACCTCGTGGTCAAAAGAAAGAAGAATAGGGGGGGAAATCACACACTCTTAAAAAAACACATTGTTGAAATTTCCTTTAATTACAGGATTTACCAATGAAGTGCCACTCAGAAATGGGAATTCCTATAGGGGCTAGCTGTGTACAAGGTATGAATCAATCCCAACTAGGTATAGATTTTCTTTTGGTACAACCTTCTTGCATTAAACAGTTTTGTTCAATACCTTCCATGTGCTATTTATGTCCCCATTAATATCTGTTGCAAATCCTGCCAGACACCATAAAGGAAAATTACAATCTTTTCAGTCTCGGTGCTGCAACAATACATCCTTGATGTTCAAGTTAAAGGAAAAGAAAAGCAGGTCCTGGGCATGAGTTTGGCAAAGACTGTGGAGGGGAAGGGGAATCACTGAGAATGCCCGGTTGTACCTGTTGGTATTTATTATCAAATCTAGGACTGCGGGTATGAGAGAGCAAATAGCAAGGTTCAACCCCAAAGGGTATCAATGGCCTACAAATCTCTTTATTCCAGAGAATCAAAGTTCAAAGAATTTGTCCTTGTTAAGGATGCTTACCATTTTCCTTTCTCCAGAGCTGTGTAATTCTGTGGGTATTTGACTGTAAGATAGAGGTCCCTGGAGAACCAAGTTACAGGTCTCAAGGGAGACAGATGTATAAGGTTGAAATGTGAGGAAGGGAAGTAGGAAGATAGAGGAGGGAATTACTCAGAACAGGAGTAAAACAACTTCCAAAAAAGAAGGCTCTAGTGCCCACACACGTGGGCACAACAGAACTCTATCATCCACCCTGAATTAAAGAGGCACTTGGGTTTTTTTCCAGACCTAGAATTCCTGCTGTCCTGTGCATAAAGGTGAGTGTACTAACACATTTGGTGTGTGCAAAAGCACCAGCCATTCCAACATTCTGTTAGGTTTTTACAGGTGTTTGACTAAAAGTTCCCCCAAAATGTGACTCCACCAGCTTCCCTCAGTTTAGATGGAGAAGTGCCTTCCCTCTGACCAGCAAATGTCCTCAGAGGAAAAGGAGAAATGGGGCTTGAGAGCTTTTGGAAGAGGGGACAAAATCTCTAGGGAGAGAAAAACATTAGGCTGACTGGCAAGAAGTTCATAAGGCTGCTTCTGATCGGTGTAAGGGACTCTCTAGGGACCATCCCCTAGGCCAGGGGACTGACCAGCAGCGCCTGAAGATCCCAGCTGTCAAAATCTAGAAGGTCTTGTCCCCCCAGTCCTCACCTTCCCTGCCAGACACCCAGGGGCAGCTGAGTACCTTGCCTTGGTGCCCAACCGCCAAGGGAGCTAAAAAAAAAAAAAAAAGAAAGAAAGAAAGAAAGAAAAGAAAAGAAAAGAAAAGAAAAGAAAAGAAAAGAAAAGAAAAGAAAAGAAAAGAAAAGAAAAGAACTGCCATCCTCCCCTCCACTCCTCCGGCTAACCCCTTTCACCTCATCCCCAGGGGGTCTGTCTATATCCGGGTTCCCCTGGAGACGGGAGGTTAAGAGGGGTGCAGGAAATGTTCCTAGGAAAGGAGGGGACCAAGGTACCAAACTCTGAGATTAAATGCAAGACCCACACGTGAAGCTGAGCTTGCTGTTGCTGCTGAGAAATTATAAACCACGTGGAGGGTTGGGGGGGTAGGGGGTGGGTTCTGTGAGGGGAACTGGGTGGGAGGTGGAAGACTGAAGTAAATCAGAGTCTCCGAACCTCCAAATTTAAAGGTCCCTGTCTTTTAAACTTTTCTAGAAGGGTGGTTGGTGGAGGGGGAGGCGGAATGAGGCGCGGCTGGAGCACCCCTCCCCTTCTGGTTTTGAAGTCTCCGCTGTGGCTTCAGCGCTCCAGTCTTTCTCCCTGGTCTTTCCAACAGTTTCGGGCCACGAGAAAATCCAACCTCTTCTAACAAATAATAGACGCAAACTCCTCTGTGTCCCGAGACCCAAGCCATTGTGAAAAGACCAGGCATCGTCTTTAAAAAAATAAAAAAATAAAAATAGTATTCGCAATATCATTCGTTTTTTCTTTTCAAACCTAAAAGCTAGGCTTCTTTTTCTTTTTCTCTCCTTTTCTTTTTCTTTCTTTATCATTCACTTTCTGCTCTAAGTATGCGCTAATAAAGAGCTAAGCTGCTAGTTCAAGTGTGTTTAACCTGATGGAGCAAACAACCAGCAGCAACCAGTCGCGCTCGAGGCTGATAGCGCAGCGACCTCTGCGCGTCCGCCCCGGCCGGTTCCCATTCTCAAGTGCCTGGACCTTGTCACTTCCACCTGTCCCAGATCCCAGCCGTGAGACCAGAGCAGGTGACTGTCTGTTCAGCGGCCCCTGGAGTTCCCGACACCCTCTGATGGGATGTCTGAGCTGTCGCTGGCCCAAGAGAAAAGAGGCCTCCAACAAGTTGGCGGAGCTGCCCTCGCTACCCGCCCCCGCCCCACCTCTCGCTTTTCCCTCTCTTCCTGAAATTCGTTTTCTTGGGGGACAGTAGGATGCATTCCAACGTTTTCTTGTGTTTTCTCCTACGGAAGCGGGCATCCTGGAAGCAGTGCCTTGTTGGAAAGTCGATGCGTTTACGGGTTGTCTGGATTTGCTTGTTTTATTGCTGTCACTTTTTGTTTTGGTTTTTTGTTTGTTTGTTTAGCAGAAGTGAAGAGACTGAGATGGAAGTTAGAAGGAAGATGGGACATTGACGAGAAAGACACAGACAAGTATATCCCTTCCCCAATTATGTTTTTTAAATTAATGTTAGAAATGGCAAATAACCGATTTTCAATACATTACATGCAACAGGAAATTTTCCTTTCCTCTCATTATAATTGAACCGGCCCCACAGTATCTCTGGAAGAAAGTTTGAATTCTTTATGGAGGTATTTCTAGGCCTATTGTCTTTGTGCAGTGAACTTTACATCATGCTATTCAATCACAACCTATATTCTCCTGGCTACCAGCAAGATTAATTTAATCATTGTAATGCAATTATTAATACTGTTTACCCAACGTTAGGTTTCAGGTTGGCTGTTAAGAAATTAAACTCTTGCTGGGTGACCAGAGCTAGGCAGGGGTTTCTTCATGTTGAAATGAAACAGTCCTCTTTATTTAGTCTCAGGGCTCCAGCTTTCGGCCACCGGCTCAATTAGCCAAAATGGAAACAATTTTCATTCATTGCAATAACTCACTGTTCTGGAGATCGCTTTCAAAATACACACTTTATTATTATACGCTGACCTCGGTGGTGTGGAGTGGCAATAAAAGAAAGAGGCAGGGAGATCTATCTAGCCCCCTTGGGCTATAATTATTAGAAATTAATTGGGTTCAGGACCCTGGGTAGCCTAGCTAAATTAATAGCTTGTCTAGTGGTTTAAATCCGAATTTTCAGTCCACAGGAGAGAAAAGGAGAGAGTCACAGACATGAAATGCAGACCCAAGGGACGCCTGAGTTTACTTGCAAGACACTCATCTATTAAATAGTGTCCAGAATACATCTGAGTTGAGGAGGGGGGCTGAAGTAGGAGGGGCGGGGGCGACAAGAAAGAATGGAGCAAGATGGGGAGGGAGGCTGAGAGTGAGCGAAAAGGTCTCGAGTTGATTTTATTCGATTTTTCTTGTCTGCATTGTTTTCGGGAGGGGTTGCATTTAGGGGTTAAAATAAAAAATAAAGATCCCGTGTACTCGGAGCTGTCGTGCCGGAGTAAAAGTGAAAAGGGAGCCTTAGGCAAAAGGAAATTACTGCGAGCCCGCGTGACCTTTCAGGGAGGTAATCAATCAAGTGATCAACAGGGATATTTATCATCGCTATATAGGACTACTTCGCCCTGCACAGGCAGGGTGGGGGTGGGGCTGGGGGAGTGAGAGGAGGGTGGAGACACGCGCGCACTTACACACACACACTCACAAAAGTTTGAACAAACCTGATAAGCCTCGAGATAAAACACGTAGGTTTTAATGTTAAAACTACCTGTTTTGTCTGACACTGTCAGAGAAACACACACACACACACACATATAAGCGCACATCCAGGCAGCAGCGGCTGCAGAAGGTGTTAACTTTGAATGATCCGCCACGCTTTGCCCTAAAAGGAAAGCTTGCAGAGAAACGCGCGCTTTGAACGCCGGCGAGGCGACAGCACAGGGCTAACTCGGCTTCCGCGTCCAGTCAGGGAAAGGGCGCCGCGGGCCGCAAGGGGCGTGGGGCGGCTGGGGGCACCCCTTTCCACAGCGACTAGACGCCAGGGCCTGAGACACGGAACAGCCTCCTCTTCCTGCGAAATCCTCGCGCTGCCAGGGCTGCACTGCACAGCGAGGCGCGCTCGGGGCCAGCCGGCTCGGCGAGCACGCGCAGCTGGTGTTCGGCGGCCGGGCGAGTTCTGGCCAGTCACCTTCTCTACCTTGTAAAACTCGCCGTTTTGTAAATTGCGTTTTCGGTCCCGGATTTCTTAGCAAATCATTCGGTTTTACAGTCCTGCTCCCTCCCCCTAGTTCAACATCCTCCCATCCAACTTCTGATGTGTATATAAGGGACCGGGAGCAGGGAGCGGTCCGGGTAGCTGGCTTTTAATAATAATGACGATGATGACATTAAATAGTCGATTTAAAATCTAGGCCCCCCGACCCGATCGAAGATTATAATCAGCAGTTCTTTGGAGAGAACGTCTGGCTGATTACTAGCCCATGGGGTTGAGGAACTATTTCCCGAAGGGTTTATGAAACGCAGTTTGGGGTGATGCGCGCCGCCTCCCAGGTGGCGAGCCTAGGCTCCTGCAGTGTGGGAATGTGGGGCTGCGCCAGGGCCAGTGCCTATTGGCACCAGATGCTAAGCTCGCGGTCCCCCACCCGCCGCTCTGGCCGCCCTCTCCCGGCTCGGAGCGGCCTCCTCCAGCACAGCCTAGTCTGCGGCGCCCTCGCCTGGTTTTCTTGGCCGCGGCAGTTCTGGTGTTCCCACCGCTTAGGGCTCCAGCTGTGCACAGTAGCCGCCTGGGCGTGGGGGTGGGAAACAGCTGGAGCGCCCCAGGGAGGTGCGGGTTGGGGTGGAAAGGAACCCAACAAGGAGGATTATGAGGCGAGCAAACTCCCGGAGCTGCTACTGGTTTAGAATCAGGAGGAGTAACTTCACGGGGCACGGAACTTGAGCTCCGGAAAGAAACCAGACTGCTCCTGAGCGATGTCCTGGAAAGTCTGGACCTCTTGGGGTCCCTTCCATTGAAAAAAGAATTACCTGGAAGAGTATTTCTCAAAGTGTAATCTACATACGAATCCCCTGGGGATCTTGTTAAAATGCAGATTCTGATTCAGTAATCCTGGGGTGGGGCCCAACATTTCTCGGCAGGCTCCTAGGTGATGCAGATACTCCTCGAAGTGTAGTCGCAGACCAGCAACATCAAGCATCGCCAGGATTTCAATAGAAACTCAAGGTCTCAGGCCTCAACCAAACTTACTAAATCAAAATTGACATTTTAACACGTGATTCACTAGAACATTGAAGTTGGAGATGCACTGCCATAGAATGTACCTGGCCAGGTTTTCTTTCTTCAGTCTTAAATCAGGACGCCTCTGTGATTGAACTTCATTTCAAATCCGGCTTTCTGCCGTGGTCACGGGAGAGGATGGAGTGAACGAACCTATCCAAGTAAAAGCTACATCTCCTCTGGCCCACTGCAGAAACCCTAGACTGTCACATGCATTGACCACTGAGCTTAGGGACCAAATGCCACCTGCAAGGCCTCCTGGATTCTTGTCTGATTGACATCCCTTACCGCCACTTTCCTCACGCCCCCCTCCCATTCAGTATTTTGCTGCCAAGTCTATGGCTTTTATTTCTCCCTCCTTACATTACAGTTTTTTGTTTACAGATCTTCCTTCTCCTTTCAGCTGTGGACATCTTGAAAGAGATTATGCCTTATATTCTTCACTTTGTGTTTTCATCTGCAGCATGGAAATAGTCATTTCTTCCCACATAGGATTAATATATTAAAATGCTTTGGAAGCCATGGTTGCCATTGTTAAGAAAAGATGGCAGTATTCAGATTTCAGGGCCATTACACATTAGATAAATTCTGGGGTCACAAGATAGAGTTGAAACACCTTAAGTATCAAACCACTGGAGGTACAAATCCCAGTCCTCCCTTTTACCAGCTGCGTAACTTTAGGCAAATTACTGAGCCTCTCAGAGTCCCAGTTACCTCCTCTGTATTATTAGAATAAGTATGTACATCTTGCAGAATACTTGTGATGATTAAAGACAATGTATACAAGGCACTTAGTACGGCACCTGCTACATAGTAGAAATTTAATAAGTAGAGTTTTTTAGAGCTCCAAGCTCTAACAATTCATAATCGGCAAAATGATAAGGGTGTGTGTGTGTGTGTGAGAGAGAGAGAGAGTGTGTGTGTCAGGGGTCTTGGATACTGCGCTTCCCATTCCCATCTGCAATAAGATATGTTTCCTTTAGTCAGCAGACTGCCCCCTCAAATAGCTGAAGCCTGAGGACTTTGATATATATAGAACTGACTGAAACAAATATATATTAACATTTCCGTTTAAATGGGCACGTGTGTGTGTCTGTGTGTGTGTGTGTGAGAGAGAGAGAGAGAGAGAGAGGAGAGAGAGAGAGAGAATGATTTTAGCTATGGTTTTTGATTTGTTTTTTGTTTTTTTGTTTTGAGATGGAGTCTCACTTTGTCACCCAGGCTGGAGTGCAGTGGCACCATCTCGGTTCACTGAAACCTCTGCCTCCCAGTTTCCAGCAATTCTCCTACCTGAGCCTCCCCAGTAGCTGGAATTACAGGTGCACACCACGAGGCCCAGCTAATTTTTGTATTTTTAGTTGGGACATGGTTTCCCCATGTTGACCAGGCTGGTCTTGAACTCCTGACCTCAGGTTATCTGCCTCCTTCAGTCTCCCAAACTGCTGGGATTACAGGAAGGAGCCACCATGCCTGGCCCCTTAACTATGTATGTTTTGGGGTTTGTTTTTTTGTTTTTTGTTTTTTGTTTTTTTTTTTTGTTTTTTTTTTTGAGACGGAGTCTCTCTCTGTCGCCCAGGCTGGAATGCAGTGGCGCGACCTCGGCTCACTGAAAGCTCCGCCTCCCGGGTTTACGCCATTCTCCTGCCTCAGCCTCCAGAGTAGCTGGGACTACGGGCACCCGCCACCGCGCCCGGCTAATTTTTTGTATTTTTTAGTGGAGATGGGGTCTCACCGGGTTAGCCGGATGGATTTTTAAGGGATTCTTGTGTGCTTGTGCTTTCACAACTCAATTTCATGAGAGTCAACACTACACTCAGTTCATCTCATACAACTCAGTTCATCTCATACAAGGAGAGTCCTGACCATCTCCCAGTCAGCCTGTGGCAACAGGACCTGGGCCACAGGCTGAGGGCCGGTGAGATTCACTGACAGATGCATTGCTTCTCCCATGACCTTATGATTGCAAGAATTTCTGCACAATATATACAAAGTGAGTATTTGAAGATGTGTAATGTTTTTATATTACCATGCTCTCTCCCTGTGAGATGGAAGCCACAAAGACAATTCAAAGAGAAAGTGGCTTTCAATGGAGTAAGCACTCTTTCTGTCTTCTTTCTTTTAAAATTATTTTTACATGCTTTTAAATTTGTTCAGTGTTTCTTAAATTTTCACTTCCATAAATCTGGTTGTTGCCCATATTTTCAATACATGAAACTATTTATTCAGTCTAGATTCCTGCCAGGAAATAAAAGATTTGTAAAATTAACACCTACAGGACTTTTAAATTCTTTACTCAAACAAACAAGTGATTATGGTTGACATGAGGAAATATAGACATAAAGCAACTTAATTTGCTTGATATACTTTTAAACTTATAAGTATAGCAGACTTTCCACATCTTTTTAAAGCACAAAGTATAGGATCCATGCTGAGACAGCTTATAAATGAGACTTCCTTGTAACAAGATCCTCAGTACTCAATAACTTAATTCCCTTGACTTAGGTCCAAGGCAGACCTGGCAACCCTCAAACTCTGCTGGGGAGTGAAGTCCTATAGCCATGACAGAGTGTGATACAGGTGTGCCCTGCTTTATGAAAAGCCACATCACAATGTGATTATTCGCTTCGTGCTATTTTATTAAATAATGAGTTCCCCTGGGACATTTAAAATATGATTTGACTTACAAAAATCTGATTTATACTCACTTTCCCCAGAAACATACCTATTGAAGTAAAGCTATGTTTTTTTAAATGATGATGCATGTCCCATAGCAAATGTTTTATAATGAAAAGTCCATTTTCAAAGATTAAGACAAAGGAGTATATGACCATTCTGGGGTTGGGAAAGAAACAATTTCTGTACAGCTCAATTGTACACAGAAGAAACTGTAGGACTCATCAATGGAATTATCTACTTTGAGGGCTCATGTAAATACACTAGAAACCAGGAACATGATAAGATTTGGACTTCAAACATTTTAGAAAATATAATGTTCTTGTACTGGGTTTTGATAGTAAAATGTTCAAATCAACTCTATAAACACTCTCGAAAAATACACTTTTTGAAATGGGAAGAATTTCTGTTGCATAGAGAAACTGAAGAATAGTTCTAGGGCTAGGTGCAGTGACTCATGCCTGTAACCCCAGCACTTTGGGAGGCTAAAGAAGGAGGATTGCTTGAGCCCAGGAGTTTGAGACCAGCCTGGGCAACATGGCAAGACTCTGTCTTACAAAAAAAAATTAGCTGGGCATGGTGGTGCATAACTGTAGTCCTAGCTACTTGGGAGGCTATGGTGGGAGCCCAAGAGTTCAAGGCTGCAATGTGCTATGATCACACCACTGCACTCCAGCCTGGGCAACAGAGTGAGACTCTGTCTTCCAAAAAAAGATTTGTCTGGGCTTACACCCATTTAGAAGTAATAGTTTATCAGCAAAAAATCACTATCTAACTCATATCCAGGTTTTCACTTAGCTGTTTGACATTGAACTGGAACTCTGAAATTGGATACATTGGACTCACAAGGACATTTGCTATTCTTAGGGGCTCTAGGAGACAACTTCAATTCTAGCTACAGTGGAAGCACCAATGCAGAGAAGCCAAGATAGTGAATGATATTTTGATACATCTGTTTCTGTTGTTAATGCTTTGCTGAGCTTTTCACAACATTTGTGTCCAAAATTTCTACAGAATCAACTATTATGCAGGTTTCTTCATCAAACCAATTGTGCAATCTGGTGTCTCTTGTGCCTCCCAGAGTGGAGCAACATTTAAGCAGGGAGCAAGAGCTACTTAGCTACAGGAACCTGTTGTTCTAATCTACCCTACACAGCACTGCCTGCTTAACCTTCCTGAGACACTGTTCTGAAAGTGTCTTTCTTCTACGACAATTTTCAAAATCCCTCAGTCACTGTCAAGATAAAGCCCCAAATTTTTGCCTCTCATTCAAAGGTATTCTACATTGGGGAAATAGCAAGAGAGGTGGGGAATCATGAGATGTGCACCAGAAACAGCAAGGATATTAGGCACCCTATGTTATGGGATTCAGGAAGGGACTTCGTGGGAAATAGGTTTGGAAAGACAGGTTGGACACATGTCACAGAGGCTTGGAATGAATGGCAAAATTTGGGGACTTTATCTTGAAGACAACTGAGAGATCCTGAAGATTCTGAATAGGGGAATGACTTTATCAGAATTTGCCTTAGGAAGATTAAGCAGGCAGTGATGTGAATTATACATCTTCTTCACATGTTCAGACTATCCATCTTTTGAGATTCAAAACAAACATCACCTCCTCTCCTAAAAGTTCTGATATGTTCTTTCAAGTGGAAAAACAATCTCTCCCCATCACAATCACAATCACCTATGGCATCTTAGTTTTACATGTTGGTTTTGTCTGTATCTCTATGATCTCTCTCCATAGGCTGTAAATTCCTTGCGGGGATATTTGTATCAATTCTCCTTGTCTTCCACTGCTAAGGCATGTTTTGCTCAAAAATTGTACTGTCTAAATGTAAGCATTCTAATTTTAAACAATTTGAGAAAATCATCAACCAATGCCTTTTTAGATATTGCTTTTTCTTCACTTTCTCAATTCTTTTTTCCTGTTATCTGATTAGATATATGTTAGATCTTCTTGCTCTATCTTCTGTATTTATTAGCCTCTCTTTCACAGATTCTATCTCTTTAGTATCTTGTGCTTACTTCTGAATAATTTCCTCAAATTTATATTCAAGTTCTCTAATTGTCTCTCTGTATCTAATAAGCTATTTAAACTGTCAATTAAATTTTTTATCTTTTTATTTAATTTCCATAATTTATATTTGATTCTTTTTTAAAATGTGCCCGTTATCTTTTCACACTGTCTTGTCTTATTTTTTACCTTACAATTCAGTTTTTTGGGGTTGTTTTTGCTTTTTGTTTTTCGTTTTTGTTTTCGACAGAGTCTTGCTCTCTTGCCCAGGCTGGAGTGCAATAGTGCAATCTCGGCTCACTGCAAGCTCTGCCTCCCGGGTTCACGCCATTCTCCTGCCTCAGCCTCCTGAGTAGCTGGGACTACAGGCGCGTGCCACCACGCCCAGCTAATTTTTTGTATTTTTAGTAGGGGTGGGGTTTCACCATGTTGGCCAGGCTGGTCTCGAACTCCTGGGCTCAAGTGATCTGTCTGCCTCTACCTCCCAAAGTGTGGGATTACAGGCATGAGCCACCGCACCTGGCCAGGTTAAGTTTTTAAACGTTTCAAATATATTTATTTTATCTGACAGCTCCATTATCTGAAGTTCCTAGGGACTATTATTTATTTATTTATTTATTTACAGATGGAGTTTTACTCGTTTCCCAGGCTGGAGTGCAATGGTACGATCTTGGCTCACTTCTACCTCTGCCTACAGGGTTCAAGTGATTCTCCTGCCTCAGCCTCCCAAGTAGCTGGATTTAGACATGTGCCACCACACCCAGCTAATTTTGAATTTTTTAGTAGAAGCGGGGTTTCTCCATGTTGGTCAGGTTGATATCGTACTCCTGACCTTAGGTGATCCACCCGCCTCAGCCTCCCAAAGTGCTGAGATTACAGGCACAAGCCACCACGCCTGGCCATGGGATCTTTCTAATCCTTCTGTTTGTTGTACCTACTAATCATTACTCAGAAAAATTGTTTTTCCATACTTTAGAATTTTAAGTTGTGAGTTCACCTTCAACAAGATTTTCTCTGTGGAAATCATGTTTAAAATTACTTGACATATCCTTTCAGAATGGTTTTACCTTTGCTTTTGTTGGATGCTTCAGTGTTATCAATTTTTTCACTAGTTTATCAGCCTGGCTTTTCCCAAACTATGGAGGAAATATAATTAGAACCACAGATGTAAGTGATAGTAGGCCTGTTGGAAAGAATTGTCAGGGGACACTTTTTTTTTTTAACCCAGAGGCCAGATGAGATAGAAGCTTCCTTGTTATTTCTTTTTCTAGTGAGCTGATGATTTTTCTAGACCAGCATTTCACCGATTACGTAGCCCTTTGAGACACAGATTTATGCAAGGGTATCAGTTTTTATCTCCCCAACTCATGTTGGGCCAGAGCTTTATGTCCTGACTCCATGAGAGTTTTGAAACCTACGCCCTGAGTTCTCAAGGCTATTGTCTCCCGTTCCATAACCACAGGCTGCCAGGATTTTGATTCCCACTGTGTTGAGCCCCAGAGACTTTCCTTCCTTTTTTCAAGAGCATTGATTAGTTATTAAGCAGAATGCCTCAGTGATTTGTGAAGGGAAAGATTGCAGATTATTTAGTCCATAAAAATACTGGGAAGCCTAGACTTGAAAATACCTGTGGTGATTTGCTGTTAGTGAATTTCGCTTTCAATTTTTTCTTTTTTTCTTTTTTTTTTTTTTTTTTTGTGACGGAGTCTCACTCTGTCGCCCAGGCTGGAGTGCAGTGGCCGGATCTCAGCTCACTGCAAGCTCCGCCTCCCGGGTTCACGCCATTCTCCTGCCTCAGCCTCCCGAGTAGCTGGGACTACAGGCGCCCGCCACATCGCCCGGCTAGTTTTTTGTATTTCTTAGTAGAGACGGGGTTTCACCGTGTTAGCCAGGATGGTCTCGATCTCCTGACCTCGTGATCCGCCCGTCTTGGCCTCCCAAAGTGCTGGGATTACAGGCTTGAGCCACCGCGCCCGGCCTCAATTTTTTCTTGAATCCTTTTATTTAAATGAAATATCTGACTCCCAAAACAAAGGCAGAGCTGAGTGTCACCTATAAGTAGAATCACAAAAATAGCTTTTTCACATGTTTTTGATAAGCCTAAAATCTTTTGTTCTACCTTTCTTCACTGGTCATCAAAATCATATTCAGCCTTCAATTGTCATCTCAGATTCAGCATTGTCCCTAATGTTTTCCATGGTAATGATAATAATAATAATGATTATATTAAACCACTGGTCAAAGTGAAAAAAAAGAAGAAGAAGAAGAATTACAGAACAACAACTATTTATTAAGTGCTTACCCTGTGTTAAGCACTATACTGGCATTTATAATATGTTACCTTATTTTTGCCAATAACTCTATGACATTTTTAACCTCAGTTTACTGGTCAAGAAACTGATATTCCCAGAAGTTAAATAACTTTTGAGGTGGCTTAGCTAGTAGTACATTGAGCTACATTAAATTGCTGATAGTCAACTAGTTTTTTTACCCACAACAAAGCAGTTTTGCATAATTCAATCTAACAAATGATGAAGGTAACATTCAAATTAAGGTCTGACCAATTTCTAACCTCATATACCTCCCTTTAGACAACACAGCGTCTTCACTATGCTAATTATTCCTTCCTGTAGGTTATCATAGCACTCTTATACTATGTCTTCATTCAGTTTCCTCATTTGACCTTCAGTTACAATAAAGCTTGTACATCTGTTTTCTCCAGTGGAGTATAAGCTCCTTGAGGGCTCTGCCTTAGCTCTGTATCCCAGGCCCTTTGCACAGTACTTGGTACAGGATAAGTCTTCAATATTTTTTTTTTTTAATAAACTAAACTAGGTTATTCCAGTTTTAGTCAATATTTATATGCAGCTAATGTGTTTTTAAACTTTTCTCTTTCACTTCATTTTTCCTAGTGGCAGTTTCATAACATGGTCCCAAATGTTTTGACATTCTTCCCATTGAAAGGTGGGATCTATCTACGTCTCCTTTCCATGAATCTGGATGGGTTTGTGATGGCTTCAGCCGGCAGAGTGGTGCAGGGTGATGTTAAATGACTTCTAAGGTTTGGCTATAAAAGCTCATGCAGCTTCTGCCTAGGTTTGTGCGAACATTTGCTCTCGGCAGGCTCCCTCTTGAATGCTTCATTTCAGAACCCAGCAGCCATGCTGTGAGAAACCCAATTCACAAAGAGAGCCCTCACTAGGTTCTCTGGTGAGGGAACCAGAGAACCCAGCTTTTGAGCTATTCCAGCATGCAAGCCAGGTAGATAAGTGAAGATGTCCCCGGATGAGTTCAAACTCCAGCATTATGAGTTGTCCCCACGCATTTGAGTCTTTCCAGCTGAGGTCCCATATATTGTGGAGCAAAAACACATGAGTGTAATAGAATCAGTGTTGTTTTACACCGCTATGTTGGGGTGATTTATTGTACAGCAATAAATAAGCATTGCTTCTGTTTGGCATGTCTGGTAAGGACCACTATAGCCTAGTAAGTTCTGAAACCTCTAGAGATTGGGACAGTGGGAGCTCCTTTCCCCAGTGATAAGACTCTGGTGCTAGATGACTGTTCCTTTGTCCAGAATCAAAACTGGGCTTCAAGTGGATTTCAGCTTCTGGACATGTTTTGAGCATTTGGCTCACACTTGTGTCTTACTTGCTGTCTGTCCTGTAAGTCTGAACCCAAACTGGTTGGCTGAGAACAGTGGTCTCCTAACTCATTGTTGTTACTCTTTTCTTGAGGCTGAACCTTGCCTCTACCATCCCTCATACTGACTCTGACATGCCTACCCAGCCTACAGCAGCCAAGCCATTCACTAGAAGCTGAGCCCTGCTACTGACCCAGAAGCCCCATTGCCCATTCTACCTTCTTGTTCAGGACTACTCATAGACTGATTCCAGACCAGGCTGTCAGCCAAGCTTTGTCTTCTTGGACTCTGGCCCCTCCTTAAAGGGGTGCAGCTCTTTCTTCATTACCAGCCATCCTACAAAGTATGGCCCTTCTCTTTACTAGGATTTGTTGGCAAATAGCATGGCTAGACCTACCCTCTTCATTGCAGTTAGTCTCACCAAATAGTCTAATAGCAGACACACTTGCAGAGATTGTGAGTCAGTGGTCTCTAGGGGCAAGTGAACCTCCCTGAAGCTCAGAGGCAGAGGTGCCAGGAGTTCCTGGGGCAGCTGTGCTGGAGGTTCTGTCATTCTGTCCTAAGCACCATTCATGTTGAGAAGTAAGCAGGGACAGCTGCAGTGTTTGGTTAGGCCAGTCCTGTGCTGTGGAAGGGCATTTCTTCTAGTTGCTATGTGAAGCATCCAAGCCGGGTTCTCTGTTCTTCCCAGAGATCTATAAACTGTCTGAAATCTTTTAGTAAAACCTTCCTGCTTAAATGAACCAGAGTGGTTTTTGTCTGGAATTAAAAACACTAAATTTACCATCTTCCAACATCTTGTGACTGTGTGAATCAATCAGAAAATCCTAGAGCTGTAGGCCGTTTATTTAATTTTTGTTTGCAGGTCTGGACAGAAAGTACACACTATTAATATTGAAGATCAACTATAAGCCCTACCATGGTAGTAGAAAATTAGCAAGTTCTATGTAGTTACAAACAATGACCAACCAATCAGGTGACATATTCAAATACCATTACTTTCAGTAAAACTTTTAATGTTGGCCGGGCACGGTGGCTCACGCCTGTAATCCCAGCACTTTGGGAGGCAGAGGTGGGTGGATCAAGAGGTCAGGAGATCGAGACCATCTTGGCTAACACAGGTGAAACCCCGTCTCTACTAAAAATACAAAAAAAAATTAGTCGGGCGTGGTGGCGGGTGCCTGTAGTCCCAGCTACTCAGGGAGGCTGAGGCAGGAGAATGGCGTGAACCCCAGAGGTGGAGCTTGCAGTGAGCTGAGATCCGGCCACTGCACTCCAGCCTGGGCAACAGAGCGAGACTCCGTCTCAAAAAAAAAACAAAAAACTTTTAATGTTAATATTAATAATGTTAAGTAATAAATGTATTAATATTGATAAAAAGTTTTAGTCATTATAAAATAAATGTATGATTTACCTTAAAATTTAATATTTATCTCCCCTATGAAATTTCTATTTTGGGAAAAACGTTTTGTAAGGAATATATCTTACAGTAGTAGTACATTTATATAACTTATTAATATTTGCCATGCAATTTTGGAATTGCAAATTGCACGCCTGTAGTCCCAGCTACGGGGGAGACTGAGGCACAAGAACCGCTTGAACCCAGGAGGCAGATGTTGCAGTGAGCCAAGATCATGCCACTGCACTCCAGCCTGGGCAACAGAGTGAGACTCCTGTCTCAAAAAACAAACAACCAAAAGAATTTAGAAATAACTGCTATGAATTCACTGTGTGAATTAAAAGTATCCATTCTTTAAAGAGACTTTAATGGTCATCTAATGAAATCCTTTGTGAAATTTTTTGATGACAGAAATCTTTCTTCAAAAAAGCTCCTAACTACTTCTCAGATACGATACTTATTACCTAGGTGACAAAGTAACCTGTACACCAAACCCCCACAACACACAATTTACCCATGCACTAAACCTGCACATGTACTCTGTGAACCTAAACCTAAAGGTTGGAAGGAAAACAATAACAAATACACAAAAAAAGCTTCAATGCCTAAAACAAACAATATACTTTGGTAGAGTCCCCTCATCCACTCCTTTCCTGAAGGGTCCTGAAAAGCACTGTTTGCAAACCATGGGTATACTAGACCTCTCTCATTTTCCTGATTAGGGAAGGAAACTATTTGGCCAAGAATTATTTAATGATGGAACTGGGGCTCAACCTACATTCTCAAATATCTTTTTGGCTAAAAATCTTTCCATCATATTGCATTATTCTATTTAAATGCTAGATTTGAAAGAGTTCTGGTGATGCTTCCTAATTTGTGTTTCCTTTACAGTTCAGAAATGTTGAGAGATATTTGCAAATCTGAGGCTGGGGAGTATCTGAGAAGCTGGAGGGAAACATTAAATAACCTCTACCTATCACCCTGACCCCTAGCACTTCCAAGCAAAGCTGTTTATATAAGAACATTTTAAAATGAGTTCCCTGTGCATTTTGTTTCTGCTTTCTTGCCTGTTGGCCTTAGTTGAAAGAATCTGGATTGGAAGCCCAGCTAAACACTTTCATCTGATCCAATCACAATCACATCGTCATCTGATAGAAATGTGGCATCACCAAACCTCTAGTCTCTTGTTCACACATATGGACTCTAATCAGCAAAAAGAATAAGCTGTAGTGACTACAAGCAAATATCTCTGAACTTCACTGAGTTTGATGACAGTGGTAATAAAAATAGTCTTTTCCATGACGAACACTACCAGTAAGTCAACCGTTCAAGAGGGATACTTTTAAGAGTAACTGATGCATTAGCTCTTGTCAATGAGATTCCTTTTGGCAGTAATATATTCTGGGGATTAAGTTAAACCAAATGTTTGTAACAATGGAAATTTATTCATGTTAACAGTTAGGATTATCATCCCAGTGAATATTCACTATAGTTACAGTCAAATTTACTCTTTTGGACATTGCTTATTTTCATTTCTTTTTTATAAACTCCACTAAAAGCAATAGAAAGCATCCTTTAAACATTTTTAAAGTGTTGCAATTTATTTTCTTTTAAACTGTGGTTTTTCGTTGTTGTTGTTATTGTTGTTGTTGTTTTTTAGGGGCTGATCTCCCTTTGCCCACACAGTGCTGGCAGTGAGCAATGAAAGCTCTGTTTGAGAAAGTTCTGTAAGTTCTTTGGCCACATTTGAGCTCACCATGGCTGGATACTACATGGCATTTGTCCTTTGATTTCAATCTGTTTTCTGCCACTTGGTTACTTTGTGGTCATGCAGGTGAATAAGAGGGCCAGTGTTGACTTTATAACTTGAGAGCTTATCTCTCTGGTTCCTGTACCTAGAGGGAGATGGTGCAGGTACAGAAAGGTCCATACATACATAACCTTCCATGAAACAAGCCTTCTGCTAGCTTCTGGAGTCACTCTGGCAGTTTGTGGTTGCAGAATTCAGCAAGACTAAGAACTAGTGTTGTGTATCACAAATGCACTTTGTCCTTTAGAGGACTTTATTCTGAAATTGTTCTAAGTCCGTATTTTTGTCGGTTGGTATTTTTGTCCGCTTTTTTATCTCAGGCTATAAGTGACACTTTATCATGTTTTTAGTCTGTAGAATGAAAGAAAGAGAGTAATAGAGAACTTGCATTTTGGGTTGCTTTGTTGTTTGTTTGTTTGTTTGTTTCACCACTCTTGGCTACATAGATACAAGAGTGACAATTATTTCTCCACAATTAAGAGTGGAGAGGGGCTTCATGAGTGGCTTCAGTGCACCTATGACCTGGATGCCTTGAGAGGGTCCCCACAGAGCCTTGCATGCCGGTGAGATGGTTCTTCACTCTTCCTGGCTACCACACCACAGCAAGCTCAGAGAAACCCAGGAGGGATGTTTGTAACAATGGAAATGTGCTCATGTTAACAGTTGAGATTTTCATCCCAGTTAATATTGACTGTAGTTACATTCACATTTACTCTTGTGGACACTGTTTGACCAGTGGAGGAGGAAACTCTCGTTTATTCCCAAGTCACTCCCAAGTCATCAAACACCAGCTGCAGAAGAAAGCAGTTGCCCAGTGGCCCCACACTTTCTAGCTAACTGTTCCTCAAGCATGAACTGATTGCCCATCTTCCTGTTACTTGGTGGCTCTTAACCATGCTTGCATCTATAATTACCTGCAAAGCTCGTTAGAACACTGATACTAAGGTTCCAATCCAAACCAACTAAATCAGAATCTTTGGGGAAGAGTCATGAACATTCCTATGTGTTAATACCTCCCCAGGTGATTTCCACTTTCCAAAGTACCTTCTCTGTACTAAGTCTTTGACCTTATAGAGATTTTTGATCCATTGGCCCTGTTGCTTTTTCACTAATTATCACTCTCATTTCCTCATATCCAGATTCCCATGGTCCATAATTGTAATCATGTGCAACAGCTCCATCTCTCCCCATTATTGTACTTTCCTGGTAAAGTCCCTTAACAGGGTTAAACTCACTGCCACAGCTACTGTATACCTGGACCAAATCTCCTGAACATTCCCATGGAAAAACACATGACCAACCATGTTAACTGTTTAATTTTAGATCCATGTTTTAGAAAATCCATGGCTTAGAAACCATATTCAAAGGAACCTGAAATGTTGACCTCATGTTAAAAAGTCTTTACAGGTTCCACGTATGAAATAATAACAAATCTCAATTGAACACATAGCACAGCTCAAAAATCCTATTATGCTTTCAGATTTTCAACTTCTCATACTGCAACTTCTATTCTCTCCCCCAAATCTTCTATATTCCCTTTCTCTCCCCACTACTCTTGGCTGATGATCTGGCCTCATCATTGACTGGGAAAATACAGAAATCAGAGGGGATTCCTTATCTTCCTACCCCCAAACCTGCAAAACTACGCACATCTGTATTCAGACTTTTTGCCCTCCCTCCATTTGCTATGCATTAAACATCCCTGTTCCTATGAAAGGCCAGCCCTCCTCTTTGATCTGGATCTCTCCTTCTCTTATCTATTGAGGACTTCATTCCTCCCTTCCTAAGAATACATTGCTAATTTCATCCCAGAATTTACAAATAAGCATGTTTCAGTATCTTCCAACTTAAACCAAAACAAACCTTTCATAACTCTACATCCACCTTAGCTGTTACACCATGTCCTTGCTTCTCTTCACTTTAAAACTTCTTTAAAAAGGCTTGTCTTTAGTCACTCACCCCACTTCCTCGATACTCTAGTAAAAACACTATTATCAAGGTCAGCCTTACCTTGCAACCATCTTTTCTTTGATATCTAAAAGGAATCTCAAGCTTAACATGTCCACAAACAATCTCTTTTTTCTAGCACTACAAAACAATGTGGGCCTTCCTCAGTCTTCCTATTTCACTCAATGGCAGCCTTATCCACTGAGTTAAGCCTTTTTCTTCTTTATCTCATGCCCTATGTATAATCCGTCAAAGTGTTTTGTTGGCCATTCTTCCAAAATACATCATGAATCCAGTCCTCTCTCCATTTCTTACCACTCCAGTACAATCACCATCATTCCTCATTTGGACAGTCTCCTCTCTTCCACCCCTGTCTCATGACATCCATTTTCTGTATGGCAGCGTGGGCAGTCTTTTAAAAACCTAGATAAGATCAGATCATGTCCAATAGCTTCCTACTATTCTTAGAATATATTTAAATTTTTTCCTAGGTCTGCATGATCTGGCTCTTGCCTACTCCCCCAACCTCATCTCAGATACTCCTACCACCCCCCGCAACTTTGCCCCAGCATAGAGGGCCCCTGAATGGTCCAAAATCACTCTGTACCCAGACAAATCTCAAACCGTTTAGCTCAGCATGTTATACCTAAAATTCTTGTGCCCCAGACCTTCTTTTGGCCAGCTCCTTCTTATCTCAGCTCAACAGTCACTTCCTCTCCCTGACCACTCGTTCTAAAGTAGCCACCACCCAACACATCACTTTTTATTACATTACTTAGTTTCTTTTCTTCATGGCAAAAAAAAAGGAGAAGAAGTGATTTTAGTTTCCATTCCAAAAGTAGGTAAAGCTACTTTTTAAAATATCCTCCAGGAATTCGTGTGAAAAAGGAAATGCTGGGCCAGTCACGGTGGCTCACGCCTGTAATCCCAGCACTTTGGGAGGCCGAGGTGGGCGGATCATGAGGTCATGAGTTCGAGACCAGCCTGACTAACATGGCGAAAGCCCGTCTCTTCTAAATATACAAAAATTAGCTGGGCATGGTGGCACGCAGCTAGTCCCAGCTACTCAGGAGGCTGAGGCAGGAGAATTGCTTGAACACAGGAGGTGGAGGTTGCAGTGAGCCGAGATCATGCCAATGCACTCCAGCCTGGGTGACAGAGTGAGATTCCATGTCAAAAATAATAACAACAACAATAATAATAATAATACCTGGCCTTTAAGCACACTTCCTGAATCGCACAGGTAAGTATTACTGACTTTCTCAAATGGCCTTTGGAGAGGTTTGAGATTTGGTGAGAATAATCACAATTTTAGTTGTAGCTCTGACTACTCAGGTCCTTTGACTAGGTCACATGGCCTAAAGAATTTTGGACCATATATTCTATGTTTCTCTGTCTCCACAAGAAGCACCAAGTCGGGGGACTCCTTTTTGTGACAGTGTTTAACCTACCAGTATCTGTGATTTGGAGCAAGCTCAGTGATAATCTAAAGGATGATCTGGTCCTTACTTCTCATAGTGTAAAAGCCCTCACATGGTTAATTTAAGAAATGACTCTTTTATACATTAAATTTCCTTTTAATAAAAGGGTATAACTAATTTTGTCTCCTTCTAAGTGATAACACCACTTCTGCTTTCAGAAGCTAATTAGGAGGTGCCCAGTTTGAATTCTTTGATACCATTGATGAATGAGAAATGTACATGGGTAATTTTTCTTTACTGCTAACAGAAGTTAAACAGCACGTGTCCTATGGAACAAAATTTTCTTCTCTGCAATAATAGTAGCTGTTTTGTTTTGACTTCAGAAATCCTGGAATCTCTGTGTAGCCAACAGTAATTACTGCTCATTACAATAATCATCACCATCGACCTGATCAGTCCCTTGGAACACAAGTCAGGACCTAAAGTAATGGATTTTTACCTAGGGTGATGAAGAATTTTACCTGAGGCCTAGAGCAGCCTCTCTGGGAGCCACATTTGGTGACTGATACTGGCAGCTGTTAATAAATTAAATTCCTAAGTCAGAATTTTTGTTTTAAGTGTTTTCTGAGTGAAACCATATTCAAAGGAACCTGAAATTTTGACCTCATGTTAAAAAGTCTTTACAGGTTCCATGTATGAAATAATAAAAAGAGCAAATGTGGATAAGTGAGAAGTTTGTCAAGCAAGGAAAGTAATAGCAGCAACCATGTTACAGAGATGTGGAGACCAACCTCTACTTCTTGGTTTAGGGGTTCCCTTCAAAATAACATGTATGGCTAGAAGAGGGGTAGGTGCTGGAGTGAAAGCAAGCCCTGGGGGTGGTGTACAGAATAAAATCATAAAGTCTCAGGATTAAAATGGATCTGAGGCTTAAATCCCATTTATAGTATTAGAGTGAACCTTTACTATGTGCCAAACATTAGGTATATTTAGAGTTCAAAAGCAAGGGACTCGGCTCTGTTTTCAAGGAGTTCATAGTTTTGACCAGACTATCAGTTCAGATGCATTCTTCCAGGAAGGCGTTCAGCTACATCCAAATAAAAAACAAACACGCATTTTCAGAGGCTTAACTAAATAGGGTCATTTTCCTTCCAAATGTTAGGTCCAGAGGTGGGCAATTCAGAGCCATTCAGGCTCTGGCTCCGGATATCTTTGTGCTCCACCATCATTAACATATGACTTCCTTCCACAAGCTGGCCACTCACGGGTGCCAGGTAGCAGCTCTACTCCAGCTGCTTGCCTCCTGCCAGGAAAGAAAGGAGAGAAAGAACAAAGAGGAGGGTAAGAAAGCTGCCTGAATCAGGAAAATAAAATCTTTCCCAGAAATCTCTAGCAGACATTGGTTTCTGTCTCCTGGCCAGAATTGTGTAGTAAGGCCACTCTATCTGCAAAGAATTTTGGGAAGGTAAGTACTTAAGCTAAGCATATTGCCACTCCAAGCAAAAATAGAGACTCTTGTAAGAAAAAAAAAAAAATGGGAGAATGGGAATTGGTTAACAAGCAGCATCTGCCATAGACCAACAAGAACACTGACAATGAAACAATGGTATAATTTGTACATAATACAAATTTCATGCAGAAAAGCACAGAACTCTCTATCTTCAGGTTAGGGGGAGGTGTCATGGAGGGTTTCACTGAGGACAGTAACACTTGGCTGAGTCTCAAAGAAAGAATGAAATTGTCAAAGTACAAAAGAAAAATAGTTGTTCATCAAAATATTTTTATTTGCCACTGGCAGAAATGTAGCATGAACCCAAAAGTACCAAGGTGAGGTTTCAGGCATTGCTGGCTCCAGTCACCCAATTGATGCCACCAAGACCTAATCTCTCTCTCTTTCTCTCCATCCTTTGATTCTGTGATAGCCAGCAAGCAGCTCCAGATTTACATTACACCCTATCAGCAGCTTTAGCAGTTCCAATAAAGTTCTCAGTATGCATCTCACCGGAACAACTTGGGATATGTGTCCATCACTCTGGCCTATCACCTTGGACAGGAAAATGAGAGATGCTGATAGGACAAGGCTGGGCTCTGTGTCTACCTCCGGAGCACTATTCAAAACACTTGAACTAAGAGCAAGAAAGAAGGGTCTCCAAAGGAAAACTGGGAGTAAGTAAAGTAGGGAAAAAGTACAAGTGTCTCTTACAGAGAACAAATTATTTTAGTGATGTTTAGAAGGTGTGATGCACAAGATATAGTTGAACAATTGGCTGATTTTGGTGAGGGGAAGGAAGATTCTGAAATGACACTGGAATTCAGGCTTAGGTACATAAGTATGATGTTACCATGAAACAAGCTGATGACTACACAAACAGAACCAGTCAAGGATGGGCAGGTGAAGGGGTTGGAGGCAATAATAATAACAATAAATAATATTAACTACACTTCCTGGCAAACCAAGGGAAAGGAACAGCAGGGAGCAGTTTCCAGTGCTTAGAACAAACCACTGGACTAGAAATATTGATTTTTAAAAATCTTCAGGCCTGGCCAGGTGCGGTGGCTCAGGCCTGTAATCCCAGCACTTTGGGAGGCTAAGGCAGGAGGATCACCTGAGATCAGGAGTTCAAGACCAGCCTGGCCAACATAGTGAAACCCCCATCTCTACTAAAAAATACAAAAATTAGCCAGGCGTGGTGGTGGACACCTGTAATCTCAGCTACTCAGGACACTGAGGCAGGAGAATTGTTTGAACCCAGGAGGTGGAGGTTGCAGTGAGCTGAAATCATGTCATTGCATTCCAGCCTGGGAAACAACAGTAAAACTCTGTCAAGAGGAAAAAAAAAAAAAAAGCACAAACAAACAAACTTCAGGCCCATCTTTGTTTACATGAGCATTTAAAAATGTATTTATTCTACTATGCAAAGCACTCTGATTTTGAAAATTTCCCAAATACATCCTACCTCATCTGTCATCTATTACACTTTCAGTTCTCCTTTCTTCTTTCTCTTAGGTAACTAATGTCTTAAAATCTCAAAACAAGGGGTTAAATAAGCAACAGTTTGAGATGTACAGTGATTGGAACTTGTAGACATAATGAAAAATAGCGTCTAAATGTTTGAAGCTACATGACGCCAATAAGCTGTCTCTAAATCCAGTTTAATTAATGTGCAGCCTTTGTCTCCTCCAACATGTCTGAATAAATCCTCAAAACCAAATTAGTATTTTAAAATATGAGTTGCCCAATACGATGTGAGTTAGCACACAAGCAGATTAAGATGGTATTTCCATTTTGAATGAATATAATTTAAGATTTACAAACTTTAAACTAGATTTTTCTTACCCAAATTTGATCTTTCTTTTAGCTATAACAGATAATTAGTGACCTGGTTTCAAAAGAAAAAGGACAATTTTTAAAAATATTTCCTAAATCTCATTAGTTGTATTAATCTCTTAAACTGAAAAAGACTATTTTGAATGTCTCTCTGGAATTAGCACTTCTACAATACTGCGGTAATGTATTGATAGGAATATTACTCAAAGTCGATAAGAAGTTCCATTTCTATGCATGTTATGAATAACACAGATTATTCTGAAAGAGGACTAACATACGTAATATTACATATGTTATAGATACTGTTAGGTGTCTAGCCTACAACCATTTCTCCCTTTTCTCCTTTCTTACAGAACCTTGACTGAGTACAAGTATATGCTGTCCTCCCCAGGCCTTCTGCAGCACGGAAGATTGGCCCTGCCCCAATCTCAGAGGGTGAATCCTGATTGGTCTAAGATGACCATACTAGTCCTGTTGCCTTCACAGTGACTAGTGAAGCATGTGCTTGTGTGATTTTAGAAGTCGGCTGGGAAGTAACTGGGAAGAATTTCCTCACTCAAAAAGAAGCACAAGAGAGAGGCCATCTAGTATCTCTTAGAGGTTGTCTGATCTGCATGTAGCCTGCAATTGCTATAACTACTTCGCCACCTTGAAGTAAGCTAGCCTGAAGATAACCAATATACTGGATAAAACTTTTGTTTAAAGATTTATCTGCTTAATATTATCTCTTCTGAAAGGTAGCTGTGCTCCATAAATCAGATTGTAAATCAGCTTTTTGTTAGATAAGCGAAGATATCAAACATCAAATTGGTTGTTGCAAATCAAATGTTCACATCAATATGTTTTTTGTTCCACATCTAATCAGGAGTGGTGGTAATCTGTCTAGAATAATTTCCAAAGCTGCCTTTAGGTGTGGATTTATTTAATGCATTTGAGAGCACAGAATTTCTCAGGGTAGATATGTAGAGCTAATAACATAATTGGAAACTTGTTAATGAGTGACATTTTATTTAGATATTCTTTAGTCTACAGAAAATGAGTGAATAGAACCAGGTATTACTAATTTATTTATTTATTTATTTATTTTTGAGACAGAGGCTCGCTCTGTCACCCAGGCTGGAGTGCAGTGGCCGGATCTCAGCTCACTGCAAGCTCCGCCTCCCGGGTTCACGCCATTCTCCTGCCTCAGCCTCCCGAGTAGCTGGGACTACAGGCGCCCGCCACCTCGCTCGGCTAGGTTTTTATGTATTTTTAGTAGAGACGGGGTTTCACCGTGTTCGCCAGGATGGTCTCGATCTCCTGACCTTGTGATCCGCCCGTCTCGGCCTCCCAAAGTGCTGGGATTACAGGCTTGAGCCACCGCGCCCGGCCTGGTATTACTAATTTAAAACAATTATCCAGCTAATTTGCTTTTTTGAATAGCGTGAGTTTAAGTTTTGATATTTATTAGTGTAATATCTCTATGGAACCATTTAATCATGGAAGGCTAATCTTTCCCTATAACATTCTCTGCTAAATAAGATTTTCCTGAGAAACAAACTAGAATCCTTTTATTCTTGAACCGAGGACTCACTTATCTTATCTGGGCTGATTTGCTGGATAAGGCCATAGCATCAGTCTGTGTGAATCACCCAGTTTTTATATCATCCAAAGATAAATTCTTTTCAACAGTGCAGCCTCTTCAGTAATCAGTCCCAAAAATATGTAGGTCAAAGGGGGAACTGAGTGAGAGGATGCCATGGCTTAATTCCATGTGTAATCACTCACACAAAAGTCACACACACATACACACACACACACACACACACACACACTCAAATGTCCTCTGACAGTTACTGGCATCATGTTTAGGTATGAGATGGTGTGTTTAGAACATGGCTTCAGAAATCAATACATCAACAATTAGCTGGGCATGGGTCACTGGACCTTAAAAAGGATAACAATGGGGTGGCATTGCCAGAGGAGACCAACTGTCTGGTTACCTGACAGGTGGGCATTACCTTCATGACAGCACAGAAGTGAAAGGAACGATCCTTGGCTCTATAGTTTAGTTTTTTTTCTTTCTGGAGACAGAGTCTCACTTTGTCACTCAGGCTGGAGTGCGGTGGCATAAACATGACTCACTGCAGACTTGACCTCCCGGACTCAAGTGATCTCACCTCAGCCCCACAGTAGCTGGGACTACAGGTATGTGCCACCACGCCTGGCTAATTTTTGTATTTTTTGTAGAGACGGGGTTTCACGTGGCTGGCCTGGAACTCCTGGGCTCAAGCAATCCCCTTTCACCCCCCTCTTCTCCAAAGTGCTAGGGTTACAGGCATGAACCACCATGCCGGCCTAGATTTTAAAATTTGATGTCCACAGTGCATCAGAGTTATCAGACTCAAGAAGAGTACTTCATGATAAACAAACACACAGGGGACTGATATGTAAATCAGAATGCCATTTATTCATTTAAATAAGAAATACGACTGTGGCAAAAGAATGATCATGTTGGCATGTCCCATTGTCTTAGTTAATTTCTGCTGCTGCAACAAAATACCTTAGACTGGGTAGTTTATAAACAACAGATATTTATTGGTCATAGCTCTGGAGGCTAGGAAGACCAAGATGAAGGCACCAGCAGATTCAGTGTCTGCTTTATAGATGGAGCCTTCTTGCTATGTCCTCACATGGCAGAAGAGGGCACACAGGCTTCCTCAAGCCTCTTTTATAAGGGCACTAATTCCATTCATAATCCCCTCCCACAGGCCCCAACTCTTAATACCATCATCTTGGGGAGTTAGGTTTCAACATATGAATTTGAGGGGAGGGGGACAGAAACACTCAAACCACAGCACCTGTACATGCCTTGTATGTAGCTAATATTTAAATCAAATTATAACCAGAAAGTTGCTTGGTGAGCAGTGAGAAATTTGAATGAATGGAGTTATTTTGTATGATTCAAATCTTTGATGGCCATGGATTTTGATAGCTTAATTCAGTCATTTTCTTTTTTTTTATTATTATTATTATACTTTAAGTTCTAGGGTACATGTGCATAACGTGCAGGTTTGTTACGTATGTATACCTGTGCCATGTTGCTGTGCTGCACCTATCAACTCATCAGCACCCATCGTCATTTACATCAGGTATAACTCCCAATGCAATCCCTCCCCACTCCCCTCTCCCCATAATAGGCCCCGGTGTGTGATGTTCCCCTTCCCAAGTCCAAGTGATCTCATTGTTCAGTTCCCACCTATGAGTGAGAACATGCGGTGTTTGGTTTTCTGTTCTTGCGATAGTTTGCTGAGAATGATGGTTTCCAGCTACATCCATGTCCCTACAAAGGATACAAACTCATCCTTTTTAATTCAGTCATTTTCAAAATCTATTATTATTTTATCAACAATATGACATATTTTTAGGATAAAGTCTTACAAAGAATACATATACAGGTATACAGATACAAACATATAGATACCTTGGCTCTTCTCTCTCTCTGCTCTGATGGAACTAAGGTAGCCTATTCAGATCCCCACGTGCTCAGCAACCCCATATCCTGGAGGGAACCGGCAGAGGATGGGGAGAGGAATTCCAGTAATGAGGGAGCATATGCAGAGATACAGAAGGATGACAGATTGTGGCACATTCTGGAAATTACAAGTGGTTGGATAAGAATGAAATATAGTATTTGCGAGGGGATGGAGAGAGAGGAGGCAGGAAGAGATCAGGCTGAAGAAACAAGCAAGAAAAAAATGATGAAGGAAGGATCTTGTAGACTTTGCTAAATTATTTAGATCTTATATAGAAAGCTATGGAAAGCCTTAAAAGTATGCTCAGCGGGGCCACAGCATGATCAAATTTCAGTGTTAGAAATATCACTATGGCTGAAAAATAGAAAATTAGGTTATCAGGAAGAGTACAATATATGCAAGGAATATCGAAGGCCTGAATCCCATGCTCCTAGTGCCCCACCCTTACCATCTTAGCCATAGGACTTCACTGCCATAACCAGTCTTCCCGATGCCAGCACCTGCATTGTATCACCTGAGAGCTATCTCCTACTGCTGGAGCCCACTTTGTTGGCTGTGGTAGGCTTGAAGGGTCAGAGAATGAATGTCCCAGCAACATCTTCTACATCTTCCCCACCCATTTCCTCCACACAAACAGCATTTCCAGCTCTTACAAAGAGACTGGTGTATAACTCTGGAGCATGTGTTAGGCCCAGTTGGGATTAAACTCCAGTGGCCCACAGTGGCAGCTATCTTGATAACAGAACTTTTGGCTACTTGCCCTTCCTTGTCTCACTTCCCCATTCTTCTATTCTTGTGGTTCTCACCTCCCAAATAAATTATTTGCACTCAAATCCTTATCTCAGAATCTGCTTTTAGAGAAATACAAAGACAAGGCTACCATAGCTGAAGGATGATGAGGGCTTGAATTAAGCAAAGAGTGGGAGATAAGGGAAGCAAACTGGAGATACATTCAAAGGACGTGAAGACTAAATAGAAAAGACATTGGAGAATTCCAGCATAGCGTACAGGTTACTGATTTGGGAGACTAGGAGATGGCACTGCCATTCACCAACTAAAGCAACAGAGGAGAAGGAGAATTTGGGGGAAAAAAAAAGATGGGTTCAGACTTGCACAGGCTAAGTGTGAAACAAACATGTAGAGATGAGAAGTAGGATATTGGATGTACCAACTAGAGCTCAGAAGACTGGCCTCGGCTGGACATATATACTTGGAAAAATGGGTTTTGTCATTTTGTGCTCAGCACATGAATCCTCTTCATATTAGGGGAAAACAAAAGATGAGTAAAGGCAGGGCCCCTTCCTCCCTTGAGAGAAATCAACAGGGGAGCAGATTACCTGTCCCAATGCATTAGCAGCCAGGGCATAATCATGTAACCTGGACTTGACCAATCAGATGCCTCTATCAGAATTTTTACATAATGAGAGAACGAAACACAGAACCAAAGAACAGTCTGATAATTCTGGGTGGATGTGGCCAAATTGAGAACCCTGTGTTTTTGGGGCGATGGCAGCAGCAATAATGTTCTCTCTTCTATAATTCCCAACAGGTCAACTTTAGGGGAGGGATCAAGAATCCATGCTAGTTTACCATCATGATAGGAAATACAAGTCAAACTCTGTCTTTTTTTTTTCTTTCTTGAAAAAGGATCAACGTTCTATTTCCTAACCTGGGAGTTAGGTTCATGACTGTTTTAGTTTTTGTTTGTTTTATATTAAGTATTCCTATGCATTTTAAACACCCTCTTGTACGTATATTTCACAATAAAAAATTTAAAACAGAGAAACATGTTTTTTCAATACAGGTAACAGAGGAGGAATTATGTTCAAGAGTAAAAAGGATATACTATCTGGGATTTGTTTTGAAATAATGGAGAAAAATGAAGAAGACTCATAAAATGTTGATAATTGCTGAGTGACAGATATGGGGCCTTTTGGGATAGTCTCTCTAAATTTTTTAATGTTTGAAAATTCCCATAATTATAAAGTATCTTGAGTAGGCCATTGTGATAGGGAGTGGAGGATGAATTAAAAGAGGGAAGACACAGAGGCAGAAAGTGTATCCAGGGATCAGGAAGGAAGATTAATTTGGGGAATAATCCAAGGGAACCCAATGCCTCACACATTAAATAAGACCCATATTAGTTGATTGATCTTAATTCAGAAAACTGGCAACTGACTGGAAATAGGACTAAACTTTGTTTAATCAGAAACCTAAAGCCTTGGAAATATCTGAAGGCTTGAGTTACCAATAGTCCCCAGATTCTTTCTTTTCTAGAAATTCAGATGCCTCAGATCTCAGATTCCCCACCTGTGTACCGCTAATGGCTCACATTTTGCTTTGGTAAACCATGAACATTTTCTTCTCCTTGGTAGCAATTATCATTCTGGATATTAGTAATTCCACTGTCCTGCTCCTAAGGCTGAGAAAAGCATTTCCCCAAAGTAAATTGCCGGTCTTGTAATCGATCTTGCACGGCCAGGATTTTAAGGTGCCACTTTATTACCTTGCTCCTCAAGCTTTACAGAACCATCTCCACCCCCACTCCTACCCACATCCCTAAGAAGAGGAACATGGAATATGTTTCCAAAGGGCTGTCTGGAGAGGATTTGAGTGCCACCATCCCAGGCCACTAAAAAGAGCCAGCTCCCAAGGGGGGAATTAAGTCTCTGCTTTTCCAGGGTTTCCTCCCCTTCTATTTAGTCTGAAAAGTCTGGGACATACTGCATTATACAGCCTTATTCACCATTTTATCCCAGTATCCTATAAGGAATTTGATCAAAAAAAAAAAATCCCAGAATATAAACCAGCCACACCTGCAAATTTTATTACAAGCGTGTTGTTTGTTTGTTTGATTCAGATGGGGGAAGAATGGTGGAAAATTAAGAGCTACGGGAAGATTGTCCACACAGCTCAGCTCCTCTGCTGTGGGCTTCTTTCCAGTTGGTGCAACAGGAGATCTGGGGCCTGTGTTTGCTTTTCTTGGCATTCACAGAGGTGGTGTCTGTAGCTGAAGACACTGGGGTTGTTGCCAGAAGCCCTGCTGGAGCTGGGACTGTGTGTGTCCAGGTTCCAAGATCTCATCTGCTCACAGCGATGGGGAACATTTTGATCTTGGCAAAAGCTCTCATGCCGGCACTCCTTGTCCACTTGATTCTTTTCCCTACTTTTCTGACCCCAAGCAGAGCAGCAGAGTGACCTCTGGACACATGCAGCTGGACAGCACCACTGTCTCCGGAATTCCTCATATCTCCCTGGGGAACTCGAAACAGTGGACACAAACATGACTACAGACTGCTAGTGACCTGGCAGCACGTTCACAACAGGCCCCGTGAGAAGAGAAGAGCAAGCCTTCCTTCCCCGGTGGCTGGTTCCACTGTCGTGCCTACTTCAGACACCAGGGAAGTAAATGTCTCAGCCATGCAAAATTAGCACAGTCTGAACACAGTTAGAAAACAAAAAACATTCTCTGTAAGTGGGAGATGGGACCCCCTTCTTTAGGCTGTTGCTGATCATTAACATCAGGGTGGGTGTTCTCCAACAGTGCCTGAGCCAGGCCCCAGCTATCATTTCGAGCCCTTTGGAACTGTGGATGTGTCGGCCTATAAAGTCTTCCAAAACTCAGGTCCTCATTCATCACTCCACCCTTGACCTCCCATTTGTGAGACCCTCCAGCACATTTCCCGCAACCGTTACCTCATTCCTTCACATCCCAGCAGCACCTCACATGCTCTTACATCCATGCACCTCAGTTCCACCTTCTCCTACACGCAAAGGAAGCAATCAGCTTCTCCTCCACTTCTGAGCTGGTGTTTCTCAACTCCCAGTCCACAGACAGGAGAGGCAAAATCAAATCACCATACCACAGGTTCTCCATTATAAGTGGGAGCTAAAGAATGGGTAGACATGGACATATAATAGACAGATAGAGAAATAATAGACACTGGGGACTTCTAAAGGGGGGAGAGTGGCAGGGAGACAAGGTTTGAAAAATTGCCTGTTGGGTACACTGTTTACTAATTCAGGTGAACGGCACACTAGAAGCTCAGACTTCAACATTACACAACATATCCGCTTATGTACCTCTCAAAACTATACCAATTTTAAAAGTCTTTAAACCAAACTACTATAATAAATTCACTCCCCCACCCATTTCCTCCACACAAACAGCATTTCCAGCTCTTCTTTCCCAAATTTTTAAACTTCTTCTGGATACAAAATAGAGAGTTTAGAGGTTTTGGTTAGTGATGTGGTTTTAGTTGAGAAACAGTCTTCATTTATGTGATATAATTTTTGAAGTCATGTTTATTGAGCTCTAATATGTACTAGGTACCTGATTAAGTGTTATCCTATTCAATCCTTATAGCCACCTTTCTGCAGATAAAGAAATTGTTGTCCAGAGAGATTAACTTGCCAAAGGTGACACAACTATAAAATGGTAGAACTGGAATTTAAACTTAAGGCAAATTAAGTTCTGAAAACAATCCTGAGCCTAGAGCCCATGCTTTTAATCACACTATATATCATTTCCCAATCCTTAACAGCACCCCTCTTTTAAAATTTCTTGCCCTCTCTTTGTACTGCCCCTTGCCAAGATCATGATTCCCTATCAACTTTAAGGAAAGTTTGCCATATTACTCCATGATGTTAACCAAAACCTACCCCCCACCAATCTTTTTCTCTGCCATCACCCTACGGCTCTACCAAGGTTAATTACTCTGAGAACTCCTTAATACCCTTGTATCAGTCAGGATGCTTTTGGCTACAAGAATCTAAAATCCCAACTCAGGCTAACTTCGCTGATAAGGACGTTTAGTTTACATAACAGGAATTGTTCAGGATAAATCAGAATTCATGGCTGCGTGACTGAGCAGCTCCACAATGCCATCAACAATTCAAGGATCAAGGTTGTTTCTGTCTCCCCACTCTGTAAACTTAATCCTAGAGCTGGCTCCCCTCGAGAGTTGAGGGCGGCTGCCAGAAGCAACTTGCTCCACATTCTTCCTTGCTGTTGTCCCTGAGTGGTAAGGGGTCAGGGGGACTCTCCTCCAATTATTTCTTGTTGGACCATATGCCCAACGCTGCCAGTAATAGGGGAATGTACAACATGATTGGTTTAATCCCAAATTCCTGAGCAGTTATCTGACAAGGTGTAGCTGCCAGCTCCTTCAGAGACTGCCTCAGCAAAGAGCATAAACTTTTCATGTACCATCAAGCCAATGATTAAGCAAGATGGTGGTTCTAGGGCTCAGCCATTTCCACCCAGTGCAAGACTCCTCTAGTTGGTATTCATTGCCCTGGAGCTCCTAACTGGAAAGGCAAAGAGTTTCTCAGATCTGACTCATGGTCTGTTGGCTCTTCCTGTGCAATCCTTCTTCCTCTTCTTTTCCTTTTACTGGTGTTACTCCTTAATAAGCCTCTGGGACTCCATCTCAGCACCCCCTCCCCAGAAAACCCAATCTACAGCAGTACCCTGCTAGCTATGACTCCATCTTCACCTTCTGTCTCTATTCACCCACATATCTTGTACCTCCAGGAAATCCATCCTGCACCATCTACATGCCACCCCTCCTTCTAAAACTGTTTTTTATCTGCCTTAGGACCTTCAGTCCTTTAACTCATCCCCATTCTTAGTCCACCAGCCACCATCTATGTTCCCTTGCATCATGCCTTTGCCTGGACTGAATCTTCACCACAACTTTGCTATCATCTGATTTCTCCCCTCCCAACCCTTAGGCCAATCCCCAGCCCTGGGAAAGCTATTGTAAAGCATCCTTTCTCCTCCTAGGTCTACTGAAAGAAAACCTGAAAACTGGGTTTAATGGCTTAATGAAAAATCCATGCTATCTAACTTTAATTGGACCCTCAGGATGGCTAAGTAATTATTTCACTCATCTCTGTAGACTTCCACTGCATTAATGCCAAATGTTTTCTCTCTTCACTTCCTAATGTCCCTTCCTCCTAGTTTCTCCTCATACTCTGAGGAGGAATTGTTAACCTCCTTTTTCTGTTGATCAAGTATGTAGTCTATCGCCTTTACCTATCCAGATCCATCACACCTCTATTTCCCTTGGAGAAATGGCCAGCCATGGACATGTGAATGAAGCCAGAACAACAAAACCCTTGTCAAAACTATTAAGGGAGAAAACTTTTGCTTGTTTGTTTTGAGGATTGCTAATCTGTAAAGAAATAAGTCTGGTGCTATAAGCCCCCATATTGTAACAGAAGGGAAGATCCTTTCTAAGAAAAAGCCAGAGGAAAGCAGATCAGGCCCTGATGGCATCCTACTGCTTCCAGATCCACCTGTCTTAAAGCTGGCACCCCATGAGACTTCAATTACATGTTCCAACAAATTCTCTTTATGTGTCTGTACTTTCAGCCAAGAGTCTTGATATATAAACTCCTTTCAATCTCCAAATTTGTCTCTATCTTTACCTATTCTGATGCGTTCTCACAGGCCTCTGACATAGGTACTGTTCTTGATTGTATAGTTTTCCTCCTGTGCATTTTTCTTTTGGACTTTGTTTGATCACATTGTTTTCTCCAATGTCTTCTTCCTCATTTCCCGTATTCACAATTGGTATTGGCTGAATAAATGTTACCAAGCTATTTCAAAAGTGGGTCTTTCATGAAACTAGACAGAACACACAGAACACATTTCTGAAAGTGTAAGAATGTGGCTCTTTAACAGTGACTTTATTTGCAAGTGAGCGAGGGGAAGTCATTCCGGAGGACAGACAGAGAACTTTGATGCAATTTCTATCCTTACATGTTCCTCAAAAGAATGCTAAGATCTCACCTCCTCATTCACTCCACCTCCATTTGGCAGTCAGTACACCCTTGGAGAATTGCCTTGTGGCACACAAAGGCGAGCAGAATATGTGCTGTACTATTATGTGTAAGAGATTCTGCAGAGTTGAGGGGACTTAGGAGGAGGGAGCAGACTGGCGCATATCAGCAGCCCTCAGCTGCCCTCAGAAACTTTCCAATGCCAAGTAGGGTTTGTTTGTTGTTGTTTTCATTTTCTTTTTCATTTACTTTTAAGTAGATAATATATTTACATGATTTAAAATTCAAATCTATATACAAAGATATACAGAGAAATTTCAGTCCCCTGCCCCTCCACCTTTTCCATCAAGTTCTCTGAAGTTTTCAGTTTATGCTTCTGTGTTAGTTTCTATTGCTGCATAACAAATTGTAACAAACTTAGTGGCTTAGAACATATTTATTATCTGATAGTTGCTGAAGTTCAGAAGCCTGAGCAGGATGTTCATAGGTTTTCTGTTCAAGTCCTTGCAAAGCCAAAATCAAGGTGTCAGCCAGGACTGCAGTCTCTCTAGAGCTCAGGATCTTCTTCCAAGCTCATTCAGTTCCCTATAGCTCTAGGACTGAGGTGCTTGGTTCCTTGCTGGCTGCTGACTTGGAGTCACTCTTAGGTCCTAGATGCCATCCTCAGCCTCTAGCCACATGGTCCCCTTCATGTGCAATTAACAACGTGGCTGTTTTCTTTCCTCTAGGCCAGATGAAGAGTATCATATTGACTGGTCCCATGTACACTCAAGGAGAAGGAGATGACACAAGGCATATATAGGTGGTGGACAGAATACTGGGAGTCATCCTAAAATTCTGCCTACCACAGCTTTCATTGTTGTTCAGCTTATTAAAAATAAAAGCAAAGCAAAAATACACCCACACACAGCACACACACACACACACACACACACCCTTATTAAACAACAGTGGCATATAATATATACCTTTCTCCATATGGTTTTTTGCACTTATTTTTATTTTTTTATTAAATATACTGTATTTATTCAACCATATTTATATACCATATACCATAAGATACACCATATTTATTCAACCATTTTCTAACTCTTAACCATTTTGATTTTTTCCTATATTTTCTTTGCTATTACAAATACTGTTGTAATGAATAGTTTTCATAGCCTTTTTTTTTCCCTGGGTCAGAGAAATGTGCTAGATGTTGTCAAATTCCCCTATATCAAGATGACACCATTTTGCTTTCCCTCCTTCAAGATACCTGGTACGGTTTTTATTTGTGATTTTCCTTTTGTGAGTGAGGTTAAGCAACTTAAAGGGGGGATTTTTGTTCATTTTCCTGTGAACTGTCTGTTCGTGGTCTTTGCTATTCTTCTATTGGGTTGTTGGGCTTCCCACAGTTTCTAGAGGCTCTCAAGGGGTTTAGTCATTTTCCTGTGATATAATGGCAAATATTTTTCCCAGTTTGTCACTGTCTTTTGACTTATGTTGCTTTGCTATGGAAGAAACTTTCATATATGTTGTTGAATTTGTCAATCTTTCCTTTTAGGGCTTCTGGGTTTTGAATCAGAGAGAGAAAGGCTTTTCCCACTCAATGTTTATAAAGGAACACACTATGTTTTTTTCTTGTATTGCATAGTTCTGTTTTTTAAACTTAAATATCTAATCTACTTGAAGTGTGTTCTGTTACCTTGTTTAAGGCATTAATCCAATGTAATCTTTTTCAAATGTCTTCCCAGTCAATTGTTCAATCCTCAGGAAAACTGAGGAATAAAAGTCACCAGAAACCAACATCAAAGAGAAAAAAGCTATTCTTAAATAGTTTAAGCAGGTGCAGACTTTCTTAAGACTGTGATAAAGGGGAGTAACAGTACTTAATTATCTGACCAGGTATGCAATGCCAACCACCAGACAATTTTATTGAGCTGAACTTGAAGAACATTTAAACCATGTAAATTACAGTGAGAATATGGAGAAAAACTATTGATTTCAGAGCAAGAACATGTATACTTCCTATGCTTGAGTTGATAAAGTTTCCCCTCATCCACAAATGCTACAGAACCAAAATCTTAGTCTTCTCTTATTTTTTTCTTTCAAGTTCAAATCTTTATCAATGTCCTTAAGGTACTTTGATTTTTTTTTTTAATTTACAAACAGTAAAATTCACTCTTTGGGGTATACAGTTTATAAGCTTCAAAAATACATAGAATTATGTAACCATTTCCACAATCAAGAAACTGAACAGTCTAATAACTCCCAAAAAATTCTCTCAAGCTACTCCTCCCCAAACCAGAATACCCAGAAAACCTGGCAACCATTGATCTGTTCTTCATCCCTACAGTTTTCCCTTTTCTAAATATTATATGTCATATAAATGGAATCCTACTGCTACAGTATGAATGTTTGTGTCCTCCCAAAATTCGTATGTTGAAACCTAATCCCCAATGTTGTAGTATTAAGAGGTGGGGCCTTTAGGGAAGTGACTAAGTCATGAGAGTGGAGCCCTTGTGAATGAGATTAGTGTCCTTATAAAAAAGGCCTAAGAGAGATTGTTTGCCTCTTCCATTGTATGAAGACATATAGAAGTTGCCATCTATGAGGAACAGGCCCTTACTGACACAAAATCTGTTGACACCTTGATCTTGGACTTCCCAGCCTCCAAAACTGTAAGCAATACATTTCTGTTGTTTATAAATTACCCAGTTTAAAGTATTTCATTACAGCCTCCCAAATGGGCCAAGACACCTACTTTATGTAGCCTTTTTAGTTTGGCTTCTTTCACTCAGCATAATGCACTTGAGATTCATCCATGTTGTTATGTGTTCTTTTTATTGCTGAGCAGTACTCCATGAGATGGATGTACTACCATTTGTACCAGTCAAAAGTTATTTGGAATATTTCCAGTTTTCAGTGATTATAAACATTTGCACACAGGTTTTCAGCATACAGATCCTGCATGTATTTTGTTAAATATATACCAAAATATTTCTTTCTTCTGGGGGATGGTGCTGTAGTAAATGGTACTATTTTCTCACTACTAGTATAGAAAATTTTTTTCTGTGTTCTGTTAACTTGCTAAACTCACTTACTAGTTCTAGAAGCTTTTGTAGATGCCTTCAAGTTTTCTATGTAGATAATCGTATCATCTGTAAATAGTGATCATTTTACTTGTTCCTCATCTATCTACAGATGCTCTTCAACTTACAGTGGCATTATGTCCCAAAAGATCCATTGAAATTGAAAATACTATAAGGCAAAAAGACATTTAATATACGTAACCTGCTGAAGATTATAGTTTAGCCTAGCCTATCTTAAATGTGCTCAGAACACTTATATTAGCCTACAGTTGGGCAAAATCATCTAAAACAAAGCCCATTATACAATAAAGTGCTGAATATCTCAAGTCATTTGTTAAATACCGTACATTATACCAAAATGGGGATAATGGTTCTCACACCATTGTAAACTAGAAAAATTATAGATCAAACCACCATAAATCGGGGATATCTGTATATGCCTTCTATTTATTTTTCTTGACTTCTTGCATTGAAAAAAAACCTTCCATTATGACACTGAATAGGAGTAATGAGAGTGGATATCTTTGTCTTGTTCCCAATATTAGGCAAACACTATTTAACATTATTTCACATTATTTCACCACGAAGTGGATGTTAACTGCAGATTTTCTTGAAGATGCCTTTTGTTAGGTTAAGGAATTACCATCTATTTTTTGGTGACTGAGAATTTTCATCATGAATGGATGCTGAATTTCGTTCAATGATTCATCTTCATCTATTTATTTGATCATATGGTTTTTCTTCCTTGTGTGTATGATTAATTACATTGATTTTTGAATGTTGAATCTACCTTGCATTTGTAATATAACCTGGTCATGTTATATTATCCTAATTATGTATTGCTGGATTAGATATTGCTTATGTTTTGTTGAGGATCTTGCATCTGTGCTCACGAGGAATATTGATCTGTAGGTTTCTTTCTCATAATGTCTCTGTCTGGTTTTGTAATAGAGTAATGTTGGCCTCATAGAATAAGTTGGAAAGAATGTCATGCTCTTCTGTTGAGATCGTAAAGAATTGGTTTCTTTCTTAAATGTTTGGTAGAATTTACCAGTGAAACAATCTGAGCCTAAAATATTTTTCTTTTTCCTTTTTTTTTTTTTTTCCTGAGACAAGGTCTGGCTCTATTGCCCAGTCTAGAGTGCAGTGGCACAATCTCAGCTCACTTCAGCCTCTGCCTCTCCAGCTCAAGCCATCCTCACACCTCAGTCTCCCACCCAAGTATCTGGGACTACAGGCACCTGCCACCATGCCTGGCTAATCTTTGTATGTTTTGTAGAGACAGGGTTTGCCATGTTGCCCAGGCTGGTCTTGAGCTCATGAGTTCAAGTGATCCACCTGCCTTAGCCCCCCAAAGTGTTGAGATTACAGGCATGAGCCACCACACCCAGCCAAATTTTTTTTCTTTGGAAGGTCTTTTTAATACATATTCAATTTCAATTTCTTTAAAAGATAAGGGACTATTCATATTATCTATTTCTTCTTGAGGGAATTTTGGTAAATTGTGTCTTCCAAGTATGTCATTTAATCTAAGTTGTTGAATTTACAGACTTGGAGTTGTTAATAATCCTTCCTTATTATTCTTTTAATATCAGTAGAACCTATAGGTGATATTTCCTCTTTCATTCCTAATATTAGACTATAGTTGGGAAAATTACAATGCAAGAAGTCAAGATAATTACTTGACTGCAGTCAAGTAATTGATGTCTTCTCTCAAGTTTTTCTTGGCCACTTTATGTTAAGAACTGTGAAGGGTTGGAGATTTTACCCTACTTGCAAACTAAGAAATTAGGCTGCCAGTTTTGTAGATTCTGGTAGAAGACACATGACTCCTAAGTCAGAGACAAAGTTTAGTTTAGTGCTTACAGCAATAGCAGCAGCCAGTCAGAGTATCAAGATTTTTGCACCAGTTCCCTGGGCACAGATTCCCACAGGTCAACACAAAGAGGTCTAGATGATACCTGAAATTGCAGTGGCTTGCATTGCAGGAAAGGAACACTAAACTTAGGGTACCAGTATCTTTTATATTGAGCAGTAAGCATTACTTGCCCCAGAGTGAGACACTATCTCCATCTTCCAGGGCTGTTTATAGACATTATTGGGAGGAAAGTAGTCCAGAACAAAGGGTAGTCAGTGTCTTACTCAAAAAACATGTAGAAAAGTCAGGGATCCATAAAGAGTTTTTCCCAACACTCTGGCTAGAAATTGATTGATTGTATTTATTTGACATCTTTTTTCTTTTCTGATGAAAGCATTTAATGCTATAAATTTTACTAAGTACTATTTCAGCTACATGCCACAAATTTTTGATGTTGTATTTTTATTTTAATTCAGTTCAAAATATGGCCTAATTTCCATTAAGACTTTTTCTGTAACCGCTGGTTTTTTTTTAAATGTGTGTTGATTAATTTTCAAATATTCATCAATTTTCCAGAAAACTTTGTTATTGATTCCAAGTTTAATTCTGCTGTGGTTGAAACACTTTTTTGAAACCATTATGATTTCAATTATTTTAAGTTTACTATTATTTATATCCCAGAATATAGTCTATTTTGGTAAATGTTCCATGTAAACCTGGAAAGAATGTATCCTGCTATTGTTGGGTGGAGCATAAATGTCAATCAGCGCTCACTTTAGCAGCATATATATTAAAATTGGAATGATATAAATGTTAATTTAGTCACATTGGTTGAGAATGTTGCTCAAGTCTTCTATATCCTTACTTATTTTCTTCTACTTGTTCTGTCAATTCTGAGAGAAAAATTTTTAAGTCTTCAAATATAATTGTGGCTTTGTCTATTTCTTCTCTGTTCTATCAGTTTCTGATTCGTGTATTTTGATGCTCTGTCATTAGATGTATACACATTTTGGATTGTTATGACTTCTTAGTCGTAGAAGAATTAGTGAATTGATTATTTTATCATTATATAAGTGCCCCTCTCTTTATCCCTGATACTTTTCCTTGCTTTGAAGTCCACTTTGGTATTAACATGGTCCCTGCCATTTATTTGGAATAATGCTTGCATGGTATATTTATTCTATCCTTTCACTTTTAACCTATTTATGTCACCATATATAAAATAGATTTCTTGTATTCAGTCGATAGCTGGGTCTTTTTTTTAATCCAATCTGAAAATTTCTTTTTTTAATTAGTGTCTTTAGGCCATTTACCTTGAATGTAATTATGGATGTGGCTGGATTTGAATTTCCACTTTATTACTTGTTTTCTATTTTTTCCTTCTGTCTTACATTAGTCTATTTTTCCTTTCTCATATTTTTCCAGATTATTTGGATATTTATACTGTCTCATTTTAATATACGTATTGGCATTTTTTGCTATATCTCCTTTTATTATTTTTAGTGGATGCTCTATGGATTACAATATACCTACACAACCTTTAGTTGTCCATTTAGTGTTAATGTTAGCACTTTGAGTAAAAGGTTTTAGACATAAGTAGGAGAAACAAAAGTCTCTTTAGCCTTCCCTTCTTTTAAGTTGTAGTTGCCATTTATAACGTAACATTGAAACCTCCACTAATCTTACAATTTTTGCTTTCAATAATAATACATATAGATATATTTTTTAGAGACAGGATCTTGCTATTGCCCAGGCTGGCCTTGAATTCCTGAGCCCAAGCAATCTTCACACCCCAGTCTCCTGACTATCTGGGACTAAAGGCCCATGCCACTGCAACCGGTAGTCATACATTTTAAAGAACTTACTAGAAAAGTTGAAATGAAGGAAAAAATGTTAAGGGCAGCCAGAGTGAAAGGTTGGGTTACCCACAAAGGGAAGCCCATCAGACTAACAGCAGATCTCTTGGCAGAAACTCTACAAGCCAGAAGAGAGTGGGGGCCAATAGTCAACATTCTTAAAGAAAAGAATTTGCAACCAAAAATTTCATATCCAGCCAAACTAAGTTTCATAAGGGAAGGAGAAATAAAATCCTTTACAGACAAGCAAATTCTGAGAGATTTTGTCACCACCAGGCCTGCCCTACAAGAGCTCCTGAAGAAGAACTAAACTGGAAAGCAACAACCGGTACCAGCCATTCAAAAACATGCCAAAATGTAAAGACCATCGATGCTAGGAACAAACTGCATCAACTAATGAGCAAAATAACCAGCTAACATCATAATGACAGGATCAAGTTCACACATAACAATACTAACCTCAAATGTAAATGGACTAAATGGTCCAATTAAAACACACAAACTGGCAAATTGGATAAAGAGTCAAGACCCATCAATTTGCTGTATTCAGGAGACCCATCTCATGTGCGGAGACACACATAGGTTCAAAATAAAGGGATGGAGGAATATCTACCAAGCAAATGGAAAACAAAAAAAGGCAGAGGTTGCAATCCTAGTCTCTGATAAAACAGACTTTAAACCAACAAAGATCAAAAGAGACAAAGAAGGTCATTACATAATGGTAAAGGGATCAATTCAATAAGAAGAGCTAACTTTTCTAAACATATATGCACCCAATACAGGAGCACCCAGATACATAAAGCAAGTCCTTAAAGACTTACAAAAAGACTTAGACTCCCACACAATAATAATGGGAGACTTTAACACCCCACTGTCAACATTGGACAGATCAACGAGACAGAAAATTAACAAGGATATCCAGGAATTGAACTCAACTCTGCACCAAGTGGACCTAATAGACAGCTACAGAACTCTCCACCCAAAATCAACAGAATGTACATTCTTCTAAGCACCACTTCGCACTTATTGCAAAATTGACCACATAGTTGGAAGTAAAGGACTCCTTAGCAAATGTAAAAGAACAGAAATTATAACAAACTGTCTCTCAGACCACAGTGCCATCAAACTAGAACTCAGAACCAAGAAACTCAGTCAAAACCATTCAACTACATGGAAACTGAACAACCTGCTCCTGAATGACTACTAGGTATGTAACAAAATGAAGAAAGAAATAAAGATGTTCTTTGAAACCAATGAGAACAAAGATACAACATACCAGAATCTCTGGGACACATTTAAAGCAGTGTGTAGAGGGAAATTTATAGCACTAAATGCCCATAAGAGAAAGCAGGAGAGATCTAAAATTGATACCCTAACATCACAATTAAAAGAACTAGAGAAGCAAGAGCAAACAAATTCAAAAGCTAGCAGAAGGCAAGAAATAACTAAGATCAGAGCAGAACTGAAGGAGATAGAGACACAAAAAACCCTTCAAAAAAGCTATGAATCCAGGAGCTGGTTTTTTGAAAAGATCAACAAAATTGATAGACTGCTAGCAAGACTAATAAAGAAGAAAAGAGAGAAGAATCAAATACACACAATAAAAAATGATAAAGGGGATATAACCACCAGCCCCACAGAAATACAAACTACCATCAGAGAATACCATAAACACCTCTATGCAAAAAAAATTAGAAAACTTAGAAGAAATGGATAAATTCCTGGACACATACACCCTCCCAAGACTAAACCAGGAAGAAATTGAATCCCTGAATAGACCAATAACAGGCTCTGAAATTGAGGCAATAATTAATAGCCTACCAACCAACCAAAAAAAGTCCAGGACCAGACGGATTCACAGCCGAATTCTACCAGAGGTACAAGGAGGAGCTGGTACCATTCCTTCTGAAACTATTCCAATCAATAGAAAAAGAGGGAATCCCCCCTAACTCATTTTATGAGGCCAACATCATCCTGATACCAAAGCCTGGCAGAGACACAACAAAAAAAGAGAATTTTAGACCAATATCCCTGATGAACATCGATGCAAAAATCCTCAATAAAATACTGACAAACCGAATCCAGCAGCACATCAAAAAACTTATCCACCATCATCAAGTGGGCCTCATTCCTGGGATGCAAGGCTAGTTCAACATATCTAAATCAATAAATGTAATTTAGCATATAAACAGAACCACAGACAAAAACCACATGATTATCTCAATAGATGCGGAAAAGACCTTTGACAAAATTCTACAGCGCTTCATGCTGAAAACTCTCAATAAATTAGGTATTGATGGAACATATCTCAAAACAATAAGAGCTCTTTATGACAAACCCACAGCCAATATCATACTGAATGGGCAAAAATTGGAAGCATTCCCCTTAAAAACTGGCACAAGACAAGGATGCCCTCTCTCACCACTCCTATTCAACATAGTGTTGGAAGTTCTGGCCAGGGCAATCAAGCAAGAGAAAGAAATAAAGGGTATTCAATTAGGAAAAGAAGTCAAATTGTCCCTGTTTGCAGATGACATGATTGTATATTTAGAAAACCCCATCATCTCAGACCAAAATCTCCTCAAGCTGATAAGCAACTTCACCAAAGTCTCAGGATACAAAATCAATGGCAAAAATCACAAGCATTCTTATACACCAATAACAGACAAACAGAGAGTCAAATCATGAATGAACTCCCATTCACAGTTGCTTCAAAGAGAGTAAAATACCTAGTAATCCAACTTACAAGGGATGTGAAGGACCTCTTCAAGGAGAACTACAAACCACTGCTCAATGAAATAAAAGAGGACACAAACAAATGGAAGAACATTCCATGCTCATAGATAGGAAGAATCTATATCATGAAAATGGCCATACTGCCCAAGGTAATTTATAGATTCAATGCCATCCCATTAAGCTACCAATGACTTTCTTCACAGAATTGGAGAAAACTACTTTAACGTTCATATGGAACCAAAAGAGAGCCCGCATTGCCAAGACAAGCCTAAGTCAAAAGAACAAACCTGGAGGCATCACGCTACCTGACTTCAAACTATACTACAAGGCTACAGTAACCAAAACAGCATGGTACCGGTACCAAAACAGAGATATAGACCAAAGAAACAGAACAGAGCCCTAAGAAATAACACCACACATCTACAACCATCTGATCTTTGACAAACCTGACAAAAACAAGAAATGGGGAAAGGATTCCCTATTTAATAAATGGTGGTGGGAAAACTGGCTAGCCATATGTAGAAAGCTGAAACTGGATCCCTTCCTTATATCTTATACAAAAATTAATTCAAGACGGATTGGAGACTTAAATATTAGACCTAAATCCATAAAAACCCTAGAAGGAAACCTAGGCAATACCATTCAGGACATAGGCATGGGCAAGGACTTCATGTCTAAAACACCAAAAACAATGGCAACAAAAGCCAAAATTGACAAATGGGATCTAATTAAACTAAAGAGCTTCTGCACAGCAAAAGAAACTACCATCAGAGTGAACAGGCAACCTACAGAATGGGAGAAAATTTTTGCAATCTACCCATCTGACAAAGGGCTAATATCTAGAACCTACAAAGAACTCAAACAAATTTACAAGAAAAAGACAAACAACCCCATCAAAAAGTGGGCAAAGGATATGAACAGACACTTCTCAAAAGAAGACATTTATGCAGCCAACAGACACATGAAAAAATGTTCATCACCACTGGCCATCAGAGAAATGCAAATCAAAATCAAAATGAGATACCATCTCACACCAGTTAGAATGGCAATCATTAAAAAGAAAGGAAACAACAGGTGCCGGAGAGGATGTGGAGAAATAGGAACACTTTTACACTGTTGGTGGGAGTGTAAACTAGTTCAACCATTGTGGAAGACAGTGTGGCAATTCCTCAAGGATCTAGAACTAGAAATACCATTTGACCCAGCCATCCCATTATTGAGTATATACCCAAACGATTATAAATCATGCTGCTATAAAGACACATGCACACATATGTTTATTGCAGCACTATTCACAATAGCAAAGACTTGGAACCAACCCAAATGTCCATCAGTGATAGACTGGATTAAGAAAATGTGGCACATATACACCATGGAATACTATGCAGCCACAAAAAAGGATGAGTTTGTGTCCTTTTTAGGGACATGGATGCAGCTGGAAACCATCATTCTCAGCAAACTATTGCAAGAACAGAAAACCAAACACTGCATGTTCTCACTCATAGGTGGGAATTGAACAATGAGATCACTTGGACACAGGGAGGGGAACATCACACACCAGGGCTTGTTGTGGGGTGGAGGGAGCGGGGAGGGATAGCATTAGGAGATATACCTAATGTAAATGACGAGTTAATGGGTGCAGCACACCAACATGGTACATGTATACATATGTAACAAACCTGCACATTGTGCACATGTACCCTAGAACATAAAGTATAATAATAATAATAATAATAAAAGAACTTACTAGGAAAAATATTCTTTTACATTTACCTGAACATGAGTTAGTTCTCCCTTTATTCTTAATGTTCTAACTTTCTCTCTCTCATAATTTCCTTTCAGCTTGAAGAATTTCTTTTAGCATTTCTTTTAGAGCAGAAAATGTCAGATATCAATGAATTTTCTTTGTTTTTTTTTCCTCTGAGGATATCTTTATTTCTCCATAATTCCTAAAATATATTTTCACTGATTGCAGAATTCTGGATTAATAGCTCTTTTCTTTAAGAACGTTAAAGATGTTGTTCCATTATCTTCTAAGCTATGCAGCATTTTTAAAGATCTTTAAGAGCTCTTTTTTTTTTTCTCTCCCTCTTTGGTTTTTGTAAGTTTGTTTATATCTGGCTGATGTGATTTTCTTTGACTTTATAAGATAACCTTTTGTGTTTCACCAAATTGGAAAGTTTTCAGCCATTATTTTTTCAAATAATTTTTCTTCACCAATCTTTTTTTCCTGGGACTGCAATTACACAAATGTTTTATCTTAAAATACTCTCCCATAAGTCTCTGATGATCTGTTCATTTTTAACAAATATTTATCTCTCAGTTCTTTACTTTGGATGATTTCTATTGAACAATTTTTAAATTTACTGACTTTTCTTCACCATCTTATTTCTGCTATTGAGCCTATCCAGTGAATTTTTTTTATTTCACACATTATATTTTTTAGTTCTAAAATTTTCATTTGGCTCTTTTGATTCTAATTCTATTTATCTACTGAAAACTCCTTCATTTATTTCAAATGTGTTCACTTTTGCTTCATTAAGTTTGGTTATAATAGCTGTTTTAAAGTTTGTCTGATAATTCCAACCCCTGGATAATCTTAGGGTTAGTATCTGTTGATTGTCTTTTCGCTTGAGGATTAGTCATGTTTTCCTGCCTTTTCATATGTTGACTAATTTTAGATTCTATCTTGGACATTTTTAATACATTTTATACCATGAAACTCTTAGTCTTATTAAAATTCTTTGGAGAATGTTGACTTTTTGTTATTGTTTTAGGAGGCAAATAGTATGGCCAGGTTCAGACTATAAATTCTGTCTTTCCTTCTTTGGTCAATTAGTTTAAATGTTAATTGTTTTCCAATCTTTTGCCATGCTGCTTTGGGTCTATACCACACACGTGCCTCTCAGAGGTTAGTCTCTGAATTGAGTGTCGATTTATGTCATAGATCACTCCTCAATACCTTTGTTATCCAGCTTTGGACCTGTTTTGTGCCATTAAAGCTCAGTCTTGCAACATAAGATTCCAATATGATGCTTCCTTCCCATCAATTCTAATGAATTATATGGATGCCATAATACAGTCAAAGGACATGTTTTTCCATCACTGTTCCTTTGTGGCATTTGTTGCCACCCTCTACCATGTCAGCTTAAGTGATTTGTATTTGTTCTTTTGTGGCATTTGTTGTCACCCTCCTATCACATCAGCTTAAGTGATTTGTATTTGAATGACAGAACCCGTAAAATTGATTTTCTTCTTTCCATTGACAAAAGAATTATTGAAGTTGTATTTGTCTATAATGCTGAAAAAAAGCCAATACAGATGAAGGACACTCTTCACCATCAGGTGACTTTAACCCAATTTCTCTCTTAGTCTCAATGTATCTCTCCTGTTCAGAGAACTTTCTTGCCTTTCCATCTCCTCCAAGGATAATAAATGTATTTATGCATGAAGGGAGGTTGAATTTTGTCGAAGGCCTTTTCTGCATCTATTGAGATAATCATGTGGTTTTTGTCTTTGGTTCTGTTTATATGGTGGATTACATTTATTGATTAGCATATATTGAACCAGCCCTTCATCCCAGGGATGAAGTCAACTTGATTGTGGTGGATAAGTTTTTTGATGTGCTACTGGATTCGGTTTGCCAGTATTTTATTGAGGATTTTTGCATTGATGTTCATCAGGGATATTGGTCTAAAATTCTCTTTTTTTGTTGTGTCTCTGTCAGGCTTTGGTATCGGGGTAATGCTGGCCTCATAAAATGAGTTAGGGAGGATTCCCTCTTTTTCTATTGATTGGAATAGTTTCAGAAGGAATGGTACCAGCTCCTCTTTGTACGTCTGGTAGAATTCGGCTGTGAATCCGTCTGGTCCTGGACTTTTTTTGGTTTTGGGCTATTAACTATTGCCTCAATCTCAGAGCCTGTTATTGGTCTATTCAGGGATGCAACTTCTTCCTGGTTTAGTCTTGGGAGGGTGTATGTGTCCAGGAATTTGTCCATTTCTTCCAGATTTTCTAATTTATTTGCATAGAGGTGTTTATGGTATTCTCTGATAGTAGTTTGTATTTCTGTCGATCGGTGGTGATATCCCCTTTATCATTTTTTATTGCATCCATTTGATTCCTCTCTTCATGCTAAAAATTCCCAATAAACTAGGTATTGACGGGATGTATCTCAAAACAATAAGAGCTATTTATGACAAACCCACAGCCAATATCATACTGAATGGGAAAAACTGGAAGCACTCCCTTTGAAAACCAGCACAAGACAGGGATGCCCTCTCTCACCACTTCTATTCAACATAGTGTTGGATGTTCTGGCCAGGGCAATCAGGCAAGAGAAAGAAATAAAAGGTATTCAATTAGGAAAAGAGGAAGTCAAATTGTCCCTGTTTGCAGATGACATGATTGTATATTTAGAAAACCCCATCATCTCAGACCAAAATCTCCTTAAGCTGATAAGCAACTTCAGCAAACTCTCAGGATACAAAATCAATGTGCAAAAATCACAATCATTCCTATACACCAATAACAGACAAACAAGTGCCAAATCATGAGTGAACTCCCATTCATAATTGCTATAAAAAGAATAAAATACCTAGTAATCCAACTTACAAGGGATGTGAAGGACCTCTTCAAGGAGAACTACAAACTACTGCTCAACAAAATAAAAGAGGACAAAAACAAATGGAAGAACACTCCACGCTCATGGATAGGAATAATTAATATCATGAAAATGGGCATACTGCCCAAGGTAATTTATATATTCAATGCCATCCCCATCAAACTACCAATGACAGAATTGGAAAAAACTACTTCAAAGTTCATATGGAACCAAAAAAGAGCCCTCGTTGCCAAGACAATCCTAAGCAAAAAGAAAAAAGCTGGAGGCATCACACTACCTGACTTCAAACTATACTACAAGGCTACAGTAACCAAAACAGCATGGTACTGGTACCCAAACAGAGATATAGACCAATGGAACAGAACAGAGGTCTCAGAAATAACACCACACATCTACACCATCTGATCTTTGACAAACCTGACAAAAACAAGAAATGGGGAAAGGATTCCCTATTTAATAAATAGTGGTGGGAAAACCGGCTAGCCATATGTAGAAAGCTGAAACTGGATCCCTTCCTTATATCTTATACAAAAATTAATTCAAGACGGATTGGAGACTTAAATATTAGACCTAAAACCATAAAAACCCTAGAAGGAAACCTAGGCAATACCATTCAGGACATAGGCATGGGCAAGGACTTCATGTCTAAAACACCAAAAGCAATGGCAACAAAAGCCAAAATTGACAAATGGGATCTAATTAAACTAAGAGGCTTCTGCACAGCAAAAGAAACTACCATCAGAGTGAACAGACAACCTACAGAAAGGGAGATAATTTTTACATTCTACCCATCCAACAAAGGGCTAATATCCAGAACCTACAAAGAACTTAAACAAATTTACAAGAAAAAAATCAAACAACCCCACCAAAAAGTGGGCAAAGGATATGAACAGACACTTCTCAAAAGAAGACATTTATGCAGCCAACAGACACATGAAAAAATGTTCATCACCACTGGCCATCAGAGAAATGCAAATCAAAATCAAAATGA